>NW_027124854.1:3563-5156 GCF_001457755.1 Trypanosoma equiperdum | reverse complement strand
TTGTTTATTCAAACTTTGCGAATATATTTAAGGCTTTGTATGTGCTTATCCCTTCCATATTTATCAGCTGCTATTGTTTTCCCCATCTGACCATGAGTCCGTCGGATATATCACTAATTACTGTGAGTTGGCGCAATCAGTATTTCTCAGGGTTAGTTCCCTCACATCTGGCACCGTCTGTATGACACATATTTGTTTATCCGTGCGTTCACCCTCCTGAGCATAATTTACACATGAAAAGAGTCCATTGAAGTACTCTTCGTGAGCCCTGTATTGATTTCTGTGATGTTAGTGTATTTATGAAGTGTGATGACTTCATTGACAGTTCATTTTCTCTGCACTGTAATGAATGTGTGAGTCTTCTCTGATGTAACTCCGTTATAAGAAGCAATTGCTCTCAAGAACATTACCTGACAATCTCACTCCATGCAGTGACTATTGTGTATCATTGCTGAATTTGGTTTAATTTCGTTCTCTCGTTAGAAATAAACTCACAGGGAGGGAGAAGGTAAATTAAAAGGTAAATTGCACAGCTAAAATGGCGTTTCACTGGAACGATATGATTCACCAGCATTGAATATTATGTTTGGAAATAGGAAGGCAATCCATACGATAAGGGAGTATCCCTACACAAACACATTTCGCTGCAGCACACGTGGCTTCAAGCTATATCTTTTTCTTCTTGTGGTCAATCCACGCAATTGTGTGCAGCAGATGTGATCTTTCACCTCCAACACCGGAAGCGAATGCACATGATCTGTATGATTATGCGGTATCTAACTCATTTAAGGTTGGAGAAAATGGGAGACACTGCTACCTGTGTCGAACAGAATAGCAGGTGCCAGCACTATGGACAGCTCATGAAACTTTAAAGATAAAGAGACTTCAATAGCCTACAATACATTGTGGTATACAAGATGCCAACGCTAATGCTTCACATTGTGTGCATGCCTGTACTCTACTGCAAGTGTGCGATGTGTCCAAGTGTTCTTGTCCCTCTGCTCAAGGGAACTGACGTTAAACATGTGAATAACCACTGATTATGTTTATTTCTTAGCGGTCATTGAGCCGATATTGTTATCTGTAGTTGTGTTCCATCCCTTCTTTGCCATTGTTGTTACCTTCTAAACAATAGCGCTATTTGTGTCACGGTAATGATAACAGCAATTTCGTAATTGCTGATTTAGTTTGTTTCTACTCATATACTATTCGATGTTAAGATAACATTGCGAGTAATGTGTTAGTGTCAAACACAGAAGCTACCAACCTATTCAAATATTCAAACGCAGATACGTGTGTCCATCTGAAATAGTGTTTGTTCGTCATCTAAATGGAGCGCACACTCATTTGTTTTCCTTTATTTTTATTATTTCTTCGTTCATATCGTGTACTATAGCGTAAGAGTGTGCACAAATGTGTCACCATTAGTTTGCTGACATTTCGCCCGTAATCCCTTCTTATGGCATAGGTGTCACATGTTCCATTCGCGTCTTTCACATTGTGAGCCCTTTTTAATTCACAAACGATGAATTGCACATCGGTGGAAAAGGCTGCTAAAGCGTGGTATATGTAAAAATATTGTCCCATATTACA
>NW_027124854.1:0-3553 GCF_001457755.1 Trypanosoma equiperdum | reverse complement strand
AAGAGTGTGCACAAATGTGTCACCATTAGTTTCCCCAACAGTAGGTGTTGTTGGTTCTGGGTGGATCGTTAGTGTTTCCCCCTCCCTCCCTCCCGGATAATTTGGTGACTCTCGATGTTGAGCTGTGTGTAAAAGACGGCAGAGGAAGCCGAGTGGTGATGGTTTGTGTCCGTCGGTGTGTAGAGATTTAAAATATGGTGCGTTTCCGTGCTAGATCGATGCGTGTCGCTTTGTGGTGGTGTGTATTTTGCACAGTGCAATTTTCATTGTTCATGTCATGTGAGGGCGCATTTGCCCATGAAAAAACTGGGGCGCGTAACGCAGGCAACGAGTTTGAACATTGCGAATTCATGCTAGTTAGTATTGTCATACATGCACGGGTATTTGTTCATCTTGGGTAGGCGTATGTCACACTTCCCAAAGGGCACACACACTTGATGAATTACAAAATGAAGAAACATGTCTCTGGTGATTACATGTCCGAGAAGCCTATTCGCGCCTCAAGGACCCATACTGCATCCCAGCAATCTAAAGGTAGAATGCTCCGTCGAATAGCGGTGCGACAACCTGGAGAAAGACAGAATAATTTAGTCGTTGAAAATATTACCCTTCCTCTTTGTTGGGATTCGTGTGAAACAGTTGTCGGGACGTCGCCTCACTTCCCAGTAACACGGGAAGTTCCACCTAATATTACTGCGTTCATCACTATCGCCCCCGTATCGTAATTCTCTATGTCGACGCCGGTATCCTTCTCCGCCTAACATGATTCTTTGACATTATGAACCATCACCTAGTTAAAGACAATTGAGTAAGGATACTGGCCACTGTATATTTGTTTCTTCGAGCTTCTGGCCGCGTATTTTGGACACGGGTAAGCGTGTCATGTGTGTCCTGCAGTGGCGCCACATGCCCGGCACAAAGATGATGTCTTTGGTGCTCCTAATGATCGTATCAGCGGCATCGTTGTCTGGTGCAGCAGATGATATACACGTTAAAGTATATTATTTGTTGTACGGGGCCGCTGTTCCTGCACATTACAATGATGCGATCGGCATTGGTTTCAATGCATCAATGGCATCAAAGCAGTGGCTTCGTGAGTCGAATGTGAGTGTGGAAGTTGTTCATCCGTCATCGTACGACGCCGAACCCGTTGATGGCTTGCAGACGGCCATAGAACAAAACAGGGATGAGTTATTTGTGTCGGTTGGGCCCCTTAATGACGCTGACGCATTATCTTTCATGCCTTTGCTTAAACAGGAAAACTTGGTCACTCTTGGTCCCTACACTGGTTCAAACTCTGTGCGTGGGTGGAACCCAAATCTCTACTTTCTATTTGTTTCGCCCGTTGCTGAGTTACTGACACTGCTTCGTTTTGCAGTAACACAACTGCGTTTGCGACGGATTGGTTTCATGTACCTGCAGAATGTCTCATTTGGGGACAACGAGTACTTGCTAGCTGTGGAGCTGATGTCGCATATGGGTCGTGAATTGTGTGGCGTGTTCACTGTAAAGAGCTCTGTAACGGGGGAAGCGGATTCTTCCGAATTTGACACTGCATGGAACCGGTTTGCAGAAACGCATCCGCAGGGTGTGATCATTTTTTCACCACTGTCAGAAGATACAGCAAAGTTCATAAAGAATATGATTGTTGATAACCGCACACGGGATGCGCATTTCCTTTCCACTTTACCGCATGAGGCTGAAATCGAAAGTGCGTGGCGGTGGGCAGCTGATGCTCTCAACGTCACGTTGAAGACCGACCAAGTGATATTAACAGGAGTCGTCCCCAGGCCGACCAGCACTGAATACGCCGCTGTTCGTCGTTGCCGAAGTGATGTGGAGTCGTACTTAAACGACCACACCAACTCGGGCCAGTACAGTTCTTTGAATATCACAGATCTCTACGGTGTAGACGGAGAGCCAGTGATGTACGGGTGGATCGTTGGTGAGGTGTTGTCCCAATCCCTAGCGAATCGCGAGTTTCTTAGTAGCAGGAAGGAATACATGGAATCGCTTTACAGGCAACGCCGGTACGTCATTAACGACCTTGTGATTGGTGACTTCGGTGGGGAATGCGGGTCAGCGGCAGCTGATTACGGAGCGGCCTGCAACTGCAACCAGGGGGGGAACGTGGTTTACCTGAACTCTCTATCAAGCGATTACGCATTGGTCGACATTCGCAACGGGTTAACTGTATTCAATCCGTCTAGTTGTTACTACGATGGCATGAGAGTGGAGTCTCCCGTGAATGGTTTGATATTTCTTTTGTGGGATAACCCGGCTGCACTAAGAGCCAATGGGGAGATATACGGTGGCGTTAGTGTCCTTACTGGCGATGGAACGTTTGGTCAATCCGACCGCTTGTTTTTACAGGGTAGAGCTTCGGCGTCAAGCGCTGCATCTTCAGCACTGATGCACGAGTTGGACACTAAGGTTGTTACGGCTCTATTTGGCGCAGTGAGTGAAGAAATGCTTGCGACGGCGGATGTCGTATTTATTGACCCTATAACGCTAAATCCGGAACTTCGCCATAACGGAAGCAATGTGATCTACCTGTCACCAACGCTGGAACAGCAGTTATTTGTGATTTCGGGGTATCTGGTGCGCAAAGCGTCTGGAAGAGCGTCCGTTTTATTTCGTGGCAGGAACGCGCAGGGAGTCGAGGACGCAATTCGAAGAACGTTTTTGGCCACCGGCACCTCGCTGGACTCATTTGCTACGTTAGACAAGGTTGCGGCATTGAAAGAGAAGCTTCCGAAAGACGGATATGCCATTGTCATCGGAATCAACGTCGCTGATGTCGGAGAGCTTAAAGATCACCTTGATGCTAACCCTGATGTGTATGTATTCGTGCCGTTCTTTGACATGGCCTTGATGTACAGTGGTATCGCGCGCACATTTAATGGCAGCCCGAGCGCTTACCGCCTTCTCTTCCCCACGAGTCTGCCCCACTGGGCAGACGTCAACACAACATCAGAGACCGTACGAAGGTTCCACGCTGCGCTACGTGCTCCTTCCGTTTGGACGCCACTGAGGTTGCTTGGGTTCGCTACCGCAAGGTTCACGAGGACTGTCCTTCAATTCACGGAAAAGGTGACCCCGAAGACTCTGACCGAGACCATCTTTGCACAATCGGTCATTGCCGTTGACGATATGCGGTATGGCCCCTTTGCCAGTGATACCTGCGCCGAGCCCCTCGGTGGGGATGCCAGTGACGCGGAAAGCTGTATAGTTAACTACGGCGCGACGCGCATTTCCCTGTGGTCCGCGGCTCGGGCGTTAGACGCCTCAGTGTTGCCACTTACCTCGCCAGTGACACCGTCGATAAAATACCTTAATCCTCAAGAAGGCCAACTCACGAACGCCGAACTTGCAGGCCTTATCGCTGGCGCTCTCATCGCTCTGGCGGTCGTTGCGGCATTGGTAGCAACGATGTTGTATTTGTTGCGCCTAAGTCGTAACAACAACCGTGCACCTAGAGAGCCAACTGACCCCGTGACACTAATATTTACTGACATTGAGAGCAGCACTGCGTTGTGGGCTGCACACCCTG
>NW_027124855.1:51438-60658 GCF_001457755.1 Trypanosoma equiperdum | reverse complement strand
CCCCCCCCCCACAAAAAAAAACGAAGACCATGGGGGAAGTCAACAAATCGTGAAGAGCCGCAGCACATCGAGTAATTCACCGAAGAGACACGTGTACGGGCACCGCTGAAGGTGTGTCGCAGGGCGTTGAAATGGAAGAAATGTAATGTTATTAAGGCATAAAGTAAAGCTACCCTTAACAGTCACAGACATAAAGCACATCCCCTCCCGCTTGATGTAGCTGAGCTATACGTTTAAAGTGAACGTAAAAAACTGACTAATACATTTAGAATCATTAGATTGCTACAAAAACTTTGTATTTCACTTCTCGATTACTGTAGCATCACCCGGCGCCTCATACTCGTGTGCGATTCCGCCTGCGGGCACTGTAATATATAATTTGCCCCACAGATTGTCGATCCACGACACTTGACTTATAGGTGTTTGTCAGTCTCCGCCCACACGTCCTCTCATCATTTATCATCACCCTTTTTAAATTATTTTCATTGAACCGTCACACTCTTCGCAAGATTCCTCGGGCAGTCCACATTTAGGCCACGTCGCACTGCAAGGTGGTGGGCGAGTAACTGCAATGGCACTACATTCACGATGCCCTGAAGGCAATCCACTATGGCTGGAACTTCCACACAACGCGAAGTAGCGCTAACCAACTCCGCATCCGGTTCTGTCGTTATGGCCACCACACGCCCACCGCGTGCTTTTACCTGTTGAATGGCACTTTTGCTGCGCCCCAAAAATTTATCATGGGGACAAAAAGCTACAATCGTGGAATGCTCATCCACTAGAGCAAGAGGCCCGTGTTTGAGTTCGCCGCAGTGGATACCCTCTGTGTGGATGTAAGTTAGTTCCTTAACCTTCAAAGCAGCCTCCAACGCGGTGGCGTAATCATAGCCGCGACCAAGAATAAGGATAGCTTTCGCATCACACAACTCCTCGGCCAATTTCGTGGCAACATCATTAGTACACTTCAGGCAGTGCGAAAGTGCTCCCGGAAGAGCCGCCAACCCATCGATAATTTCTAAGCGTCGCTTTTGTATTGGTGATTGACTACCACCGTGTGAATGGGAACTGTTCCCACTACAGTTTTCCTTGCTTAGAAAAAGGGCTAACAGCGTTAAAACTACAACCTGTGATGTGTATGCTTTCGTGGATGCAACGCCCACTTCCACACCAGCGTTGAGCAACAGGGCGAAGTCAGATAGTCGCAGCACGCTTGAGCCCGGTACGTTTGTTAGTCCTACAATCATTGCCTCGTACTTCTTGCAATACTGTAAAGCCATGAGGGTATCCGCCGTTTCACCGGACTGAGAGACAAATATGCAAACATCATCACTCCCTATTCTCGGTTCTCTGTCAAGGAGGTCCGGCGCATTCTCAAGTGTAATGGAAATATTTGGTAAAAGCTCCTCAAATATCGGTCTTGCAGCAACGCAACTGTGGAATGAGGTTCCGCACGCCACCAGCATCAGGCGGCGGGCGCTGAGCAGCGTCGTGCGAACACCATCGCTCATCTCTTTGATTGTAACCTCACGTGTGTTAAAATCAATCCGATCACGCATTGAACGTGACACACTTTCCGGTTGCTCGTATATTTCCTTCAGCATGAAACTTGGATATGCCCCCTTGCAGAGTCCCTCGGGTGACACATCGACAGTTTGTGATGTGCGACTAACTGGTGTGGCATCATTGTAAAGCGTCAGAGCACCTTTTGAGTAATGGGCCACATCGCCGTCTTCTAGGAAAATAACCTCCTGCGTATAAGGAAGAAAGGACGCGACGTCAGAGGAGAAAAACAACTTGTTCATAACAGACCCATTTGCGATTCCGCTTGCTGTTCCATTGCTCTTACCGTTTTGTAGGCCTATTACCAGCGGCGAGGCTTCCTTACACGCTATAAGTTCCCCAGGGAAATGGACGGATTTAATTAACAGTGCGTAGGCACCATCCAACTCTGCCATTACTTTCCCGGCAAGGTCAGCGAAGCTAATCGAGTGATCCATCGAAAAGATATGTTCAGCTAACACAACAATTACTTCCGTGTCCGTGTCACTGCTGAAGTGGTATCCCTCTTCCAGCAGCATTTGCTTGATGGTCATGAAGTTAGTGATGATGCCATTGTGAACCACAACGAACTCCATATTATTACTTGCCTGTGGGTGGCAGTTTGCCTCAGACGGCGGTCCGTGTGTTGCCCAACGAGTGTGCGCTATTCCTTCGTGATTTTCCAGCTGTGCATTAAAGTCCAAATCGGCACAACCACTGAAAACGCGTTCCCGAAGCTTTGATATGTTTCCTACGCTGCGCACCACAATATGCTTTTTTGATTTCACATCGTCAACACACAAACCCGCGCTATCGTAACCGCGGTATTCCATGCGCTGTAAACTGTCGAGCAACACATTGAGGACATCACGGGTTGTGCAGGGAATGCGGTGAAGAATGTAACCGAATATCCCGCACATTAGTTGTTGTTGTTGTTGTTTTTCTACGCTACCGTATATATATATATATATTTGTGCCTCTCTCCCGTATCAAATTGTTTGTACTTCCTTTCTTACCCTGTTACCGCTGAAGTTGATTTCGTAAAAAAAAAAAAATTGAATATTCCCCCCACGTAGTAATTCGTACCTTTGATGTGAGTACTGCTCAATGTTGTCCGCTTGTTTCTTTTGTTCCGTGTTCACACAGAGGGTTGTATTGTTCCTTTTGCACTCCCTCCCTTTTTTTTTTCGCACTAACCTGGCGTAAAGATATCTTCCTTTTCGGGGGAGGGGAGGGGAGGGGAGGAGGTTTGTTGCCGTTACGCTACTTGGGATTCTCCTTTACACTCTTCCCCGTTTCGCCAACTCTTCCCGTTGCACTATGTTTTCTTCTACACAACACTTTCTTTTTCTTAACCTTCGTCGGTTACCCACCGCTCACCTACTTTTAGGTTAGTTGTGACTATTACAACGTACCTCTGTAGTTCACTATGGCAAAATAAAATAATAGTGAGTGATAATTGAAGCGGTTGCAGGAACAACAACATCAAAAAAGCAAACAGACCAAAGAAGAAAACAGTACACATACACAAATAAGTGTATTGTGCTATAACATATCTATATACATGTGTAGATATACGCATTCGTCTGCTTATATATGGAGTAATATAACTACTGTATCAAGTCGGGCGAAAGCCCAAGAGTAAGGGGGACATTAAATAATAATAATAATAAAAATAACAAAAAAATAAAATAAAATAAAGGACAAACGTGACATAAAGCAGCGCAAGGCAACAAATAAAAAAAAATAAAAATAAAAACAAAACAAAGCAAAACAAAAAAAAATTGTCACGTACCCAGAGACGCCTCATATACAAAAACGAAAGAAAAGACACCTCTCAAAGTGATAGCTTTGGTCACTGGGCACAGAAGTGCCAACCGGATGCCTTGTTCACAGCACTTGCATCATCCACCGCATGAAGTACTCTGGCGGTACAACTTTCGCTGTTCCGCTCCAAACGCCTGCCACAGTCACAGGGCAACTGCTTAAGTAACTTCACGTCTGTCAGTATGGACATTCCCCGCCCTACTCTGAACCACAACATTCGCATAACCGTGAACTCGGAGTGGGGAAGTGACGACTGAGTCCACCCGCAGAGAGGTGGGGAATCGAATGTTGCACAATGCATACTGCTTGTGCCAAACAGAATGTTCTCATCAATGTATATTGCCGCTCCATCACGTCCTCCTCCTATACCGAAGAAATCACGGGCGCAAACGACGAACCTCTTGTTACTCTCTTTTCCCACCCATGTGTAAGTCGATAACATACTGTTAACTGTAGGCTTGCGAGCCCGCATGTGTTTGTGCACAGCGTCAGAACCGGCTTCCGAATCTTCCTCACATCCTGGAAAATTCACAGCGGATGACAGCTCATCCCGAATGTTCCGGGAACGCCTGGCGTCAACATCGTTCATATCAGCATATGTGAAAACAAATGTTTCGCCCGTTCCAAAGAAGGCATGCTGAGAGCGTCCAAGACACGGCACCTGAGGTGTAAAGCAACCTAAAACCACCTGATTTGCTTCACAAGATCGGGCTTCGTTACCAATCCCTGATTCACACTCCACATCACTGTGCCGTTGTGTTGGTTCACCACATTCCGGTGCACGCTTTGTAACAACAAATATACCGATACCGCCGTCCCCGTCATCATTAATTTCTTTCATGGTCCTGTAGAAATTTTGCAGAGAAAACCCATCTTGCTCTGTGTCAAAGCATGTGTCCCATGGGGAATGATGCAGGTGAGGTGGTAACGCCATCAATAACTCATGATATTCGCAGCGCGTGAGTGGAAGTGGAGGTGATGGGCGCCGGTTAGGAAAAAGAGCATCCAAATCTAAACAACAACTGCAGTCCGTGAATGAGGTGGTGGGTTGTTTAACTCGAACTGCTACGCCAGGTGGTGGAGTACGGTAGAAAAAAGGTTGTCGTGGACACTTACCGACCATCTGCGGAGAGTTAGAGGCAGATTGCAGACGGAAAGCAGGAGAGGAAGCAGCGATAACGATGGGATGTTAAAAAAAAAACAAACAAAATAACAAAAGAAGATTAAATGCAGAACAAGAAAAAAAAAATAATAATGGATACCTCGCTGACCGGAGGGCCCCACGTTCTTTTTTAAAGAAAGAAAATAGGAAGACGGTGACGCCTTTTCTTCCCCTCCGTTGCAGTGGTGTGGGAGAGAGCACAATCAGTAGAAAAAATCTTGACTCGATTCCACACAGCTAACCTCAAGGAAAGAAACGCCTTAGTTTTGGGTGTGACGCTTAGATGAAAACAGTAGATTGAAGGGGAGGGGAAGAGAGAGAGAGAGAGAGACGAAATGCAAAGGTTGAAGTGACAGCATAGTATCTAGGTGAGCAAGGCATAGCCTCTTATTAGTAATCACTGTGGATAATAACTAACAACATGAATTGATGCGGCGGAAAAAAAAAAGCACCAGCGAGTTGGCAGCTAGACAACTTTTCACAAAAACGCGAAGAATGTAATCGCTTAACTTCAAATCTTGTAACCGATTTCATACCCCTCATGCACGGCCTGCAGCAGGTCCTGCTCTCCGTGTCCTTCGCCACTGTAACTATCACGACACGACCCCGCATTGTATATGCTGAAGTCCCTAATCATTTCCCCTCGCTTTTTTGCACCATCCTTCATCCATTCATAAATCCACGTTCCCACGGAGATGTTCGGCAACATCCCATACGCCCAAACAATGGTATCACACTCAACGAAAAATTTGCGACTGTCTGGTGGCACCATAGAGATGTGAACGCCGTTTCCGTCGATATTTTCGACGAGGCCATGTTTGATAATAGTACCACCGTGGTTTCGAATCCACAGCTTTTGCGTCCAACCCCTCCCCCGCGAAAGATCAGCATCCTTGTCCGCTTTATTAAATAACACCACATCGCGGTTGTTACGCGGCACTCGGAAGGCAGCCTGTGGGTCAAGACTGCCATCGTCGAGGTTAACACCCCATTCGTCGCAGTACTCGTGAATGCTCCGTGACACACGCGGGTCGTGGAGCAAATACGAGGCCACATCATGCGAAATCGCACCATTTCCAATAATAACAACGCGCCGACCCGCGCGGACACTACCATTAAGAATCTTTTCGAAAGGCACAACGAGGCGGCTTTCAGATGTTCCGGGAAGTTGGTGAGATGTAGCGGGACGTGGCACGCTTCCGCAGCAAAGTACTACAGCGTGAAAAAATTGGTGATTTCGAGCCATCTCTTCCCGGGTGAACTCCGCGCCAAGTCTTACATTAATGGCCGACTCCCGTAGCTGTCTGGTCCAGTATTCCAAAATCTCCTGGTAGGACTCCTTACCAGGGACCACCTTCGCGAGGTTAAGTTGCCCGCCAACGTAATTCGACTTTTCAAAAAGTGTAACATCGTGACCACGGCGCCATAACGTGAGTGCACACGTAACACCCGCAGCACCTGCACCAACAACGGCTATCGATTTCTTGAACAGCGCAGGAGTGCACCGGCGCTCCCGTTCATAACCACTGAAAGGATTAAGCGCACACGTCATGCGCTGGTGCTTGTACAGACGATTAACACAGTGATTACACGCAATGCAGGGGATGATATCCTCAGTGTGACCTTCCTCTGCCTTTCGGATCATCTGCGGGTCAGCAAGCAACGGCCGCCCAACACCAACAAGGTCACATACACCATCCTTCAATAATCGCTCTGCTACAGCTATGGAATGCACCCGATGTGTGGCAACGACAGGAAGAATTACCCCACGTAAATGCAGTTGTTCGCGTACGTGTTGTACGCACCGAGCGAACGTGGCCTGCGGAACGTACGAAGCCATGGTCTGCACGGGTGAGTCGTGCATTCCGACACTGGTGCTTAACATGTCCACACCACCAAAGCGCGCCAACGCTTCAGCCACCGCAACGGTCTCAGCCATGGAGGTTCCCCCCACCTTCAGGTCGTGCACGCACAACCGTACAGAGAGAAGAAACTTCTCAGGGTCCGAAAGAGAGCGGCGCACCGCGTCAAGGGTCCGGAGCGTGGGCTCTATTCTCCCATCAAGTGAGCGACCAAAGCGGTCATTCCTGTCGTTGACGGCAGGTGAGAGAAAATTGTGTAACAAGGCGCCCTCACTGACTGGTATTTCAATACCGTCGAAACCTGCTGCTTCCGCTAGCCGAGCAAATCGCTCATGCTCGGACACAATGTACTCCAGTAGCATTCCCGGAACGCGCCACGGATGTGCCTGAGGAAACGGTTGGACGGGAGATGGCGTGGAGGTGGAAGAAACAAACCATCGCCGACGCGCCGCTCTGCCAGGGTGAAGGGCCTGAGCAAGGATAAGTCCGCCCTCTTTATGCACGGCTTCCGTCACACGCGATAGGGCCTTTGCTGCGTCACGGGTGTCAAGTGACATGCTATCCACCCGCCACTTTCCGAGACGGGAGACACCCAATCCACCACATACGATTAGCTTGGCACCATTCCTTGCGCGCTCTGCGAAAAATGTACCCATGGCATCCATGTGAGCGTCGCTCCACATGTCAAGCTCCTGTTCGATATTGAGGTACATGGGTAACATAACGAAACGGTTGGGTAACACAACACGGTTATTTGCCCCGATAGCTATCGGTGAAAAGAGCGAAGTGGCTTTGCGAGCTGCAGGAGCAGCAACAATCCCTAGCGGCATTTCCTCTTCCCTTCCTATCGGTTCTTCCTTATGAACTGAAACGCTTTTTATTACCGGTTGCGCCTCAACCGTTGGTTCCGCCTTCCACGGGTATTGTTAGATATGTTGGGTCGAATGCGGAGGTGCAGAAATAGGAAGAACACAAAGTACTTTGTGAGCAAATAAATTTCGTCCAAGGACCGGACAAAGCAAATGAGATGAATACACGTCTTTCCGATCGCTTGATTGTTTAGTCACTGCATTGCGTCTGGAAGCAAAATCACCCCTTTCTGTTTTGGAAAATTCGTCACTTCAAGAGTAGCACCGTGACATAACAATGTAACTTCCACGCCTTACCCCATAAACGTTTCGTCGTTGCTTGTCTTAAACTGCACATGAAAGTGAAATTCCGATGCTGCTAATGCCGAGGGGTCCAGTTGCCGCTCAAATTAACTGCGCTTTTTACAACGCTAACCGGCAATAAGACACGCGGAATGTCCAACTGATGGGACTTTTTAAAAAAGAAGTATAAAAAGCCGCAGGAACAACCCGACAACACTCTGTCTTATGTCCTTTCCACACATCGTTCATGTTCCCCCCCCCTTGACAGTTTCGTCGAATTTAGCTTGTTCCTGTAAATGGCAACCCTTGAAGTTCATGTTTCGTCGCCCTCGTCAATTTCAACGGGAGACGGGAGCGCATAGAGACTCCGGATGATGTGTCGCTGCTCTCTCCCCAGTGTCACTGCCATCACCCCGTCCTTGGGCCATGCGTTAAGACACTCCTGCAACTGTTGCAGACGCTGGACGCAGTTCATGTTTTGAGGGATCTCTTGGGCAGGACGCGGAGGAACCAGCGCGGATGACTCCTTTGAAGAAACGTGAGGCACCTTCAGGGACTGTAACTCTTCCGTGATATCCTTCTCACTTTTGGTGTTTATCCTGTCTTCCGGTCCTGTGGGCAACGTTCTGTTGGGAACCTTCTGCTCTGTGAGAGCTGCAACACCGTTGTCGGCAACCCCTTGAACCTTTGCTAAGCCAGCGACCGATGACACCTCTGATAATTTCAACTCCTTCTTTTCATCTGGTTGCACAGGCGCTTCTTTGAGGCTATACAGCGCAACCTCCACGTGTGAATCCCGCACAACCGCATCACTGCTTACCACCACACGCGTCGTCACCGGCTGTATGACGCCAATAACGTGTTTCCATCCACACTGGCAAGGAACAACCTTCTGCACACGTCGAGTCGTACCCAGTGTGGTACTAAATTCTAACAGAACAGCAACCTTTGGGGCCGCAATGCTATAGGAGTCGAGGTTTTTAATCCAAAAAACGTAGGATCCATCCCTAAGCACTACCGTGCGTTCAAACGGTTTACTACGCTTGATTGTAAAGGAATTGCCATTAGCCAAAAGTACCGGATCCCCAAGGTCAAATCCCTCCTTCGGTGCATGTTGACCCATCTGGGTTAAAGGGAGAAGAATGTTATCCTTTTTGGCCCTGACAACTTCACACCGATCCATACATTCTTCCATTTTTCCCTCGCAGAAGGCCGTTAGGCGACGGCTATTCACGTCATCATTCCCCATGACGGTGCGACGCACATGGTTGATTATTTCAGCGCCAAGAAGATAGTCGTTTCCAACCCTCTCATACAGACTGCACAGGTTGGAAAGCTCACTGCGGAGCTTATTATTTCCAACTACCTGTTGCTGTCTACAGTCCACTTCCAATTCAGAAGCCCGCGTCCTTTGCAGGATATTGAGGGCTTCCGCTAGGAGAATCTTCTGATTCATGGTGACAGACCGGCAGCTTGAAGATAACAAAAGCAAAGGGAGAAGGGAAAGATGAGGGAACGCAATTGAATAGCTGAGTGCGACATTAATATTGTTATTATTATTATTTATTTCTTTCTTTTTTTTGGGGGGGTGAGCAGTTCCACAATTTGTGAAAACTAAAGAAGTTTCTGACCCACCTTACCGGACCCCATGAGCACAAACGAGCGGTCGAATAATC
>NW_027124855.1:42552-51425 GCF_001457755.1 Trypanosoma equiperdum | reverse complement strand
ATATATATATATATGTGTGTGTGTGTGTGTTTTACCTTCTAGAGATGTCGCTGTGGGGACGGTAAAGCGGCAACAACCACCCAAGCTGTGAATTTTCACTCGTTTAGAGTGCGACTGACAACCTGCAGTGATAACTAATCGTGTCGATGGGAAATCATAAGCAGCAGAACCACACATACAAAAAGGCCAGACATTTCAAGGCTACAACGCACCACCATCTCCATTAAAGGAGTTTGAAATGACCTGTTACACGGTCTACAAGTGAATCTGGGGCAGGTCCCACAGCCAGCACGGTTTTGCTCCCCGCGGCAATTTGAGTTCTTCCCGCGTCACGGATTACAGCGTGTGGAATTCCCTCACGCCTGGCGGCTCTGTAGGCTTCCATTAGTTGCTCTTCATTTTCACACTGAAGAGCAACTTTCTTGCTGCCAGCAAACCTCCATGCATCATACCACAACACCCACTTATCTGCACCACTCCCACCGCACATTTGAGATGCAGCAGGGGAGTAATGATCACTGTTGCCACTGTAACCATACGTAGAACAGCTGTCGTTGCAGTTAGCACCATTATCACTGCGCCGACTTTGCACTTCCTCCATGACGGCAACGGCCGCGTGAGCGCACTGCGCAGCAATTTTCCCCGTTCCCATTTTTAGGTCCCTGCGCACAACCAAAGTCATCTTAAGAGGCTCACCGCAACAGGCAAAAGCATTTGCTTGCCGCATCTTTGAGCGCACGGAGAACTGAAAAGGGCATCCCCACCGCATTAAAAAAAGTGCCACGAATACTCCTGTTCCGAACGAAAGAACAAATGAAGTAAAATCAAAACCAAGAGGTGTCATCCGCCTGTATCCCTCCTTTTGTGGCCTTCAGCCTTAAAAGGGTCGGAGATCCCTTTTCTCTTCGTCACGACCCCCCCTCCAAAAAAAAAAATTAGTTCCCTTGCTTGTCCCTTATATTTATTTTATTTTTGGTTTGTAGAGCTTCCACAGTGTAAACTTGACACGTGACCGAGGGCCCTGTGGTTGAGTTCCTCACCGGACCGACTTTAGGAGACAACACTTCAGCTCTTTTTTTCTTTTTCTTTTTTTGAGGGGGCCGTTGTCGCAATATTGAGAGCTGATGGTCAACGTACAACAAAGTATGCCGCGGACCGGAACCAACAGGTAGCTGGTGCTTCCCCCGGCCTCGCAACCAACGCTCAATTCGATCCTGATGTCCAATTCAAACAGCAAGATAAACAAAAGATGAAAAATAAAAGGGGAAGGGAAACCGCAGTAATAAATAGTTGGTTTGTCTTCTCCTTACTCAGGGAAGTTCACATGTTATTTTCCCCAACAACGCTCCACTCACACAAAACTGATGAATTCTCAACTTTGAGAAGAGCACGATGATCCGGTAACAGGGGGAAGAAGAAGCATCGAAGTCGACCCGATTGCGGCCTCGTGTCTAAGGACACAAAAACACACGTATAATATAACGAATTCAAAAACAGCTGCTGATTTTCCTCATACCCTCCCCGCTATTCCGCCCTCTTTTATATCTGACACCACAGTCAATCTTCATATATAAATCTTGAAATGGCAACGTGCTTTCGTAGGAGCCACCCTTTCCCCACCGACGCTATCAATGCCAACATGATAGTGCCGTCCATGCAGGAAGCGCTGCCATCACTTGATTTCTTCCTGCAAAATACGGTGTAAGGGATCATAGTGCCACGTAGAGGTGACCAGCGTCACCAGGGAAAACAATTTCAAACACTCGTGTGGGAGTGATGTGCGTCCCCCGCACCACCGCTCACTTTTCCCTGTGAAGAAAAGGAATCAACACCTCTTCAACAAAAAAGGATAGCCCCTCCTGCGTGTCCGCTGTGGCAACCGCATAACCCGTGTGTCGCAATGTCACCTCTACTTTCAGTTGAGGTTTCACAACAGTTGGACATTTTGTCGCTGCGTTTCCGGTGAGCACCTCAACCGCCTCACCACCGTCACTTCCTCGTTGAGGTGTTGCTTTTGTTTCAACCTCTGTTTGCGGTTGCCACAATGATGAAGCCATACTTACTCCTTCCCCTTCCTCTGACTGGAGTCGTTTAAGGGACGATAAACGTACCTCTGGATTTACCTCCCTGTTGTGAGGCATGGCAACGAACACACTTCCCATGGGTATAACTGACATCATCTCACTGGCGAAGAAGTTGTCAGCGTCCCGCTCATCCCCCTTTGATGTTTCCTCCAACGCACGCGCTTCGCACCAAGGCGCCGGTTGCTTAAAATGGCATGCGATGCGCAATGCACCTTGATGTTGCGAGCGAATGACAGTGTGTTTGGTGATCGCAGCCCACCAGCGACCTTGTCGACCCTCAACTCCATTCGCAACAGCGGTGGCGATGTGGTTCTCGAACCATTGAACAGATTCGTTGGATGTATCGATTCGAATTTTCCCTGTTACGCCTTGTTGCTTAAGGCGGAACATAAACTGGAAAAATACAATAGACTTACTACCACACACAGGGGTTGGCAACCTCTGCTTTACGTACTCGAATACGTAGTCTGCCACAGCGAGTGCGTTGTCTACGGTGCTGCTGCACACCAGTCGAAGAAGGCCCTCAGTGTTCAAAGACGCAACAACACCAGCGCACACTGACGAACCAACTTTTAGCAACGGAAAGCGCAACAGGCATCCGGTGGCTTCCGAAGCTGCATTGCGTGTCAGCTCCACATTCCACGAGCGGTTGAAAAAGTCAAGCATATCTATGGGGCCATCGTGCCTAATAGAAATATCAATAAAAACGGCTCCAACCCTTCCCCTCAAAATCATGGAAGGCCAATTAAAACACACACACAGACAAACTTTCCCGTGTGCGGTTCTTTTCTCCCTCTTTTTTTTCCACAGTTTTTTTGTTGTTGTAAAAAGAAAATGTTACGGAGAGTGTACGCCGGTATGTTAAAACGAGTGCAGAACGAAAGGGGGTACAGAAAAGAAAAAAAATAACCACAAGGTAGCGGCATTTTACGGGACGGACACAACTGTAATTTCGAATGATGTGCTGCTTACCAAAAGTTATGCAACACAGAAAGGCTGACAAACAGAAAGAATCACGCAAAAAGGGGAGAACAACTCACTGATGGAAGTACGAAAGATGTGTCAAATCCAATTACAGCACAGCTCCCCGGTAATCAGTTACCAAATGTTTAACATTAACACACACACACACACACGGATGATCTGGTGCGGTGACTACACCGAAAAACTCTTTTATAAAGTTACCTTTTTTTTGCGCATAACAGAAGTTATCATGAAAGATACACGCAACTGCGCAGTGTTACAGGTGCTTTTTGAGCTACAAATATGCGAAAAGACAAGCTATGAAGGTATCTCACGCCCGAAGAATGTCACACACTATATCCAAAGTTGCATGTTTCTTCTTCGCGTAGCAACATTGGGCACATATCAAAGCAACGAGGTTGAGAAGGAAGCAGTTTACTCACCTTCTGAATGTAAGCATCTCCCCCTGACCGTACGCCAATAATTCTAGAACCCCAGCTCCTCACGAAGTTCTTCTACCTCCTTTTCATATTTGCGCCTCCGTTCCTCCCTCGCTGCCTCCACAGCAATATCAATGCGTTTACGTGTAAGGCGGCGGCGTCTCACCCTAGCGGTACCGTTAGAATTTTTGCTGCTCCATAAAAACTTTGCACTCTTTTCCTCTTCACGTGTTGGCCAACGGGGAGCATACATCCATTCCCCAATAGTCCACTGATGCAGCCTTTTGTGGGCTAATTTAGAACCAACGCAGCGCGATGGTACGGTTTCCTCAGTTGCCCAGCGCCATTGCGGCTCAGCTCCCACTGTAGCCAGGCTTCCCAGTGCAGCTGTAGCATTCAGCGATACAATATCTACAACTTCACCACCTTCGTCATCGAAAGGAAATGTTTTGTGAGACATCCATCGCCTTCCGCCACCGCCATTACTTTGCACAAGTTCCTCATTTTCGTAAATACAAACAATTTCCTCTGCAACCAGCTTTGCCATGTCTGCTTCGAACGCTACTCGGAGATCCGCCAGCTCAAAGTTGCAGCGATCTTCCTCCTGTATATCGAGCAACCACTGGGGTGGTGCTTTGCTCGCAAAGCAGGAGGCAAAATCAAAGACATATCTTTCGCCGCGTACATGCTTGAGTTTGTGCTGCAAACTTCTGTAAGACCGCATAAATCCTGCGGAGTGAGTGCAGTCACCAATATCATGTGATAGCGGGCGACCAATGAAGGCTTCGAAGGGAACATGACGCTGTTTCTCATGTGGGGGTTTTCCTCCATGAAATCCTGATGTTTTGGTACGCGAGCGCTCCTCCTCAACGATATCATTTAACTCCGACACAAACTGCATGTAAAGTTGGTTGTGTGTATCAGTCCACTCATATGTTATGGCATTGCGTTGCAGAGGTTCGGCTGTTGAAGCGAGTTGCTCCACCCGCACCAAGGTCTCCACACTGAGAACACAACTTTGAGTTCCATGGGGGCACCACTGATTTGAAGAAGTGAGAAACTTCTCGCGCTCCCCTGCCAAGTAGGCTCTGCGGGCGCTATCGTCGCAGCTGTCGACAAAATTTTCACAACTAAATGCGTCCTCCGTTACTGAGGCGTCCACGCTGAATACGGAACTGGAGCTCCGATTCATCCCACGACGTTTGCGGCGGCGTGTGATTGCGCCTCCATTTGTATCAATGTCAATCGTCACCGCACTGAGGGAACGAGTGGTGAGCTTCTCGTCATCGTTTTCTAAGGGAGGGTGCGTGGGTTGCTCTTGATGATGTTGAAACGCTTGTGAAACCGACGATTGTTCCAGTTCGCTTTCACCCGTGATGCTCCACATAGCCGACATTAGTGGTCGAGCGATACCAAGACTGAACATAGCTCCAGGAACAACTACCGAGCTGAACCAGCCACCAGCTTCTCTGTCCTCTGTTTGATCTCTTCTTGGTTCATCCACAAGTTTCTTATTCACAATTTCTTCTGTTTTTACTTGCCATGCAAATGGAAGTTTTATTGAATATATATCTTCATCATTCCCCATGTAGAGAAGCAGTTCATTACTCTGCGGCGCCCACAGCAACTGTCTCACACGCGAGTGATTGTCTTTCTCCTTTTTTCCAGTCTGTGTTGTGTTGACGTTGGGCTCCGCAAGTACCATGAGAACAGTAAAACAATTACCAGGATCTGCAGGTGAGAGCAAAGGAGTCCTTGTAACAGACACGGCTTCAGTGCTACTCTCCCCCGTAAGAAGCACCTGCTGTCCCTGTCGTCGGTCATCGCGTGGCACGAGCGGGTCAGCCTTGCCCTTCTCGGCTTCCGGTTGCTCCACTTCGTCAAGCCATGCGTTCAACATCGCTTGTTCCGCTGCTGAAGTTAGCGCCTCCGGCTTGATAATGGGGTCCAGCGGTGGTACTTCTTCACCCGTAGATGAGATACTGGCGGGAGGCTTTGGACGTTCCCCAAGTAGCAAAACGACGTCATTGTCGGTGAGCGCGGCGAAGCACAGCCAAGACATCGACTTGTCATGATGAAGTACGTGACGACCAAGAGGAACAACACGAACAAAATACTCCCGTTGCGTTCGCGCACCTTTCCCGCTTCCATCCTTGTCCTGATACACACGGTTAACGTGCAATAGCTTCCCTGAGCAGCCACTTACGCGCCAGAACCGCAGACGGGGTCGACCAACCAAAACAGAGGATGGTGATCCCGAGGAGTACGGAATAGGCAAAAGAGCACATCCGGCATCACAAACTTCATCTGGTGCGCACTCGCGCACGATAGGGGTTTCACACACCACCAAGGCGCGGTGTGTTATATAGCTGTACAGCACACGCAGTTGGTAAACGTGCAACTCTGCTTGGCCTGCGGAGCTATGAGCGTGGGACGATATAAACAAACTTAATAAAATTGTTCCTGGTGAAGGCCCGCTCCAATTACTGCAATGATTGCATAGGACCTGGCATGGGCCGACGAGACAGACATTAGAGGCTAGCCCGGCCTCAAGCCGATACGGGGTGTCTGCCTGTGAGCCTTCTTGTAAAGGCTCTTGCCGCCCTTCATTAACGCCATCGCTACGACATGCCGGTAAAAGCGTAAACTTACCTTCACATAACAACTCCTTCGGTGGGAAATCAGCGGCTGCAGTCCCATCGCTAGAGGTAGTGATGGCGTAGCACATAGTCAACTTCGTTGCGCGATCACGTTCCACATCAAAAATGACCACCTCACCAATTTCATCAACACTAACCACAAACGGTTGGTAGCGCCTGCTGTCCCGATTTGCCTCCATGGCGACAAGCGCAAAGTTCAAGGCAACAATACGGTTGTTAGAGTGCAGCTCGTGGTGAAGGAGGAAATTCGCCGATGTACTTAGCACACAAACACTATAGCGTGTCCTGTCACTCCCACAGGCCGCAGCGATGTACCGGTTCCATTTGAGAGGTATCACCTCACCGTCGTCAAACACAGATTCGGCAGCCACACAAAGGTACGCGTCTTGCAGCTGGAAGTGGCTTCGAAAGTCGACATTTTCCCAAAGTCCCGTGCGAATATCCACCATATCTCCACCGTCTTCAGCACCTCCAGTGGCACAGCCCCGACGACTCGACAGATGAGAAATAGAGGTTGGTATGATGAACCGCTGACGAAACACGTGAATACCGTTACGATGCGCTGTTACCAGCGACCCCCTAGTTGCGCATACCGAGCGGACCCTTCGGTTTGGGTACGGCTTCAGCACAATATTCATTGGGTTGTGTTGGTTTGGGAACAATGGCACATGATCACTACAGCCCTTCCCCCCGCTTCGCCTCCACCTTCCCACACTGCGACTGCCAACACTGCGGCGGAAGGAGCGGGAGTTTGGCCGGTGTGCTCGAAGCGATGGACTCGACGGAGATGCGATCGGCGGAGAAGGGGATCCGTTACATCGTCTCCCGCTTCTTGTGCTATCTGTGCTCGTTATGGACTCGTTGTCCGTATCCGCAGCTCGCTCATGAAGCTCTAGAGGTGAGATAGAGAGACTACTTTGCATGCTTCATTGGAATGCAAGACTCAATTATTATTATTATTTTCGTAGTGTGTGGAGTGGGAGAGTGAAGAAAGGATAGGGGACATGACAGACAAAGAAATTGGCAGTTGCATCGATCAAATCCTGCTTAGCGCCCCAAGTCGTATTGACATGTGTATTCATTTAACTGAAGGTTGTCGAAGACAAACGAGGGGAATGGAAGCAAATGCAGTGCACCTCAAGACGGATTTGATAACTTTTCTTTGAGCACACATGCATGCACACAAACACGCACCTTCTGCATGAAACCCAGAAAAAATCAGCATCAAAAAACAGTGTCGGCTTATCAAACTTGACGCACACTGTTCACCCTCATTTCCTTTTCATTTTCCCCTTCTTGTGAATATGAGCCACGCCCTTCCTCCAGGTCAGGTTGTTTTGCCCTCGCACTCAGTCATTTCACCGTTCCCACTTTCGGGGCAGAGCTGCATGTGAAGAATCACGCGGTCTCCCGAAAAATTACACTCAAAGTTATAATTCTTTCCCTCGGTGAATACAACCGGTGTGGGCAGAGGGCCGTTAGAGGCGTCCAACAGCTGAAGCGCCTGACCCCATTGCATATCACGTGGGAAGTTGTTGACTGTGTCTTCCGGGTCCGTTGACATGACAAATTCATCGTCGGTAACTTTCCAGTAGAACAACATTGCATGGGCCGTTCCACTCTCTTTAGCCACAACGTCGAAGTGCTTTCGCCGAGGAATATCGTTCCGATTCGAGGAGCTAAAGTCGACTCTGAATAGCTCTATGGGATCGCTTAACCTCCTGAAGTTCACACTGTTCATACGGATACCGTAGTGTTTAGCAAAGACAATACTCACGGTATCCTGCAATGTCATCATATGCTTCAGGTCCAAGTCACGCCAGCCCGATACAGATGAAATACGGTGAAGAGCGTCGCACTCGATGGGGACGGCGTATTGCGTTCCAAACTGTGGAATTATTTTCGTTGTTGGCTTCAGTAACCTATTTCTCACATCCACAACATAATCTAGTGCCGACTCTCCAAGCATCATCGTTCCAAATATCTCCGACAAAAGAACATCCGGTGGTTCGGGTAAGTGCTTTGGTTTGAGCTCTGTACTCATCATATGAAGAACCTTTACCTGATGTTCCATATTATTAGCACGGATGTTCTCACGTGCCAACTTCGCCAATTCTTCGCTTCCCTCCACTGCAACAACCCACTTCGCACCAAGCTTAGCGGCCATGAGAGACAGTAAACCTGATCCAGCACCAATCTCCAGTACACCAGTTTCTGGAGTCACATGTTTCTTCAAAACCTCATAGTAGAAATTATTGCGTTCCTCATCATTCATCATTGCGTAGTGGAAATCATTCACCGCTTCAATGAGGGAAACTGGTGTGTGGCGCAGGCGGGCGGGGACCGGTATATTTCTATCGATTCGGTTAACAAAGGCGTCAGGAGGACGGTAACCGGACACACTAGCGAGAGTGGCTCCAGGAGGAACAAACCCAATTGTGTTCTGCAACGCATTGTCGTTCTTGTCCTTCTTTTGGTGGCGGTGCTGCTTTGGGGGCATCTTGCACAAAAGCCCTTGTCACTCCGTGTGTATTGCGCAGTCGGCAGTGAGTGTGACACGTTCAATTACCTCCAACTTATGTTTTTTTTGTTGCGTTTCCTGTTATGGTTGCTTTCGATTCGTTCCTCTCCGTTACTTTTTTACCACGGTTGCTACTTATTTTAGGTGACTCGGTGAGGCTTAGTAATTAAAATTATACTTGACACAACACGACCACCCACTATAT
>NW_027124855.1:35365-42533 GCF_001457755.1 Trypanosoma equiperdum | reverse complement strand
TTTTTTTTTTTTTGAATCTTTTCTTTTTTAAATTCTAAAAACAGGCGAGGGAATAACTAAGTGTGTGTGTGTGTCTGTGTATGTGAACCTGTCTGCTAGGTGTCCGTCCACTTTGAGACTAAACTTATTATTATTACTATTATTATCGTTAAACGTATTATTAATGCAGACGCTGCCGCTGTTGTTACCTCAGTTAATCACTCCGCGTACGTATAGCTGTAAAACAAAAGTGTTCGAGATCAAATACGGTATTTGTGTGTACGTTAATCCCACTACTAAAGTGTGAAGGATATATATATGTATACTAATGTATATAGCCGTTTCTTTCTGCCCCCCTTTTTTAAAAAAAAAAGAAGATCCGGAAAAAGTAAGGACAACGTACAATGAAGGTCAGAACGAACACGCGGAGAAACATCCATGTCAGCAAACCAAGTTGTCAAAGTCATATAGCATTATGTTCTATTCATTATTTTCCCGATCACAGAAGATTGGGAAGACAAACAACATAGGTAACATAGGAACCAGAAAAATGGAAGGGAGGTAAACAAATCCCCTCATGAAAAGTGGCAGTAAAATGAACCACAGCTGAATATAATAGGCGGTCAGTGACTGCTTAAATAAAGAAAAAAAACGTAGTAATTTGAAGAATGAAAGGAAACTTTCCTGTTACATTCAGCGAATGATGGATAAGAATACACGCTTACCTGTCCTAATACTCCCCTACGACCGCGCGCACACACACACGGGCATACATATGTATACACCGTCATTAAGAATCCGCATTCTCCCACCCGTCTATAAAGGAAAAAAAAACATCTATAGTACTCTCATGAAATACATGAGAGGGGATTTGCGATACGCGTCCCCCAGAAATCAAATGAATCTGTGCAATCGACAACTCCCGTCACCACAGGGCGCGGGAGGTGCGGGCCAGAGAAAGGAGAAATTAAACCATGATATATATATATATTTTTTAAAAAAATGGAAGTAGTAACGAAAAACAATAATGACAAAGGAACATCATTTACAGTGAAAGAGGGGTTCGATCTATGTATGTCACAAATGTGAAAGTTGTTGTAAATAATAAAAATCAGGTGGGGACTGCACTGGGTCCGTTCGCTCCAAAAAATGTATCGACACTTGTGCAAACTTTTCGGTCGCCATTAGTTTTAGTGGAAACTACTCTCCCTACAACCCGGCAGCGTAAAACAACATCTTCAACAATTGCTTCCATAAAAAATATCGCGCCCGTGTTCGCAGAAACATTCTCAGCATTTCCACCCATTCCTACACCGCCATCTCCATAGAAATTACGGGGTACGGAGAATAATCGATGACCTCTATATCGCTTTCCTGAAAGTCTTCCAGGAACTCTTTGTCTTGTTTGAACACGATGAAAGGGAACGGGCGGGGCACGCGTTTCAATTGCTTCCGACACGGCTCCACATGGTTACTGTAAACATGTGCATCGCCAAGGGTGTGCACCAATTCGCCCGGCCGAAGTCCAGAAGCTTTTGCCATGAGGAATGTAAGCAGTGCATACGAAGCAATATTGAAGGGGACGCCAAGACCCATATCACATGACCGCTGGTACAACATGCATGAGAGTTCCCCATTGCTCACGTAGAATTGCGCCATCATGTGGCATGGTGGGAGCGCCATGCGTGGCAAGGCGGCCGGATTCCAAGCTGTACAAATCATGCGACGGTCATCCGGGTTCTCTATCAATGACTTCACAATGTTTGCAATCTGATCAACACCTTTCCCCTCGGAATCCTCCTTGCAAGAAATATAGTCGGCACCAAAATGCCTCCACTGGAAGCCATAAACAGGTCCGAGGTCCATCTCATCATAATCAGTCAAGCCACGACTGTCAAGGAATGCTCGTGAGCCATTCCCATCCCATATGTGAATCCCCTTGTCGCTCAGCAACTTTGCATTTGTTTCTCCCCGAAGAAACCACAACAGCTCTTCACATACTCCACGCCAAAAGACACGCTTCGTGGTTAGTAATGGCAGGCGATTGTTGCGGAGAGAGAAACGCATCTGGGCCCCAAAGAGGGAGCGGGTACCAACACCCGTGCGGTCACATTTCGTACATCCCTCATCAATTATGCGGCCAACGAGATTTAAATACTGCTCCTCTTCGCTGTTTCGGGGGACAAGCTTCTCAAACTGATATTTCTTTCCGCCAGCTCCGGTTGATACCCGTTCGTCCGTTATGCTTTCCCGCACCAACTCAAGTCCTTCCAGGGTCTTTGTCCCTGCGGCTGGGATGTCAAAGAAAACGCTACACGAATTTGAGGCTGGTCGGACCACCGTCCGGTGGATGGCTTGCAACACATTAACGCATGGGGCACAAAGGGCTTGTTTATATATAGTCCCGCCACCAATGCAAAACACCGTTTCGATAGAAGATGTGTGCTCCTTACTTACCAACATCCGAAGTGCGTCTTCAAGCCCACCGTTCACAGCAACCACATCATTCGCAGCCTCCGCTCGTTTGATGGGATCAGGGATACCAGCCAACAACTGTTCCTTTGTCGCACTTCGTGACAGCACAACATTAAGGCGGTTAGACAGTGGACGGAACTTTGGTGGAAGACTGTCCCATGTTTTCCGCCCCATCACAACAGCATTCCGTTTACTTGGCGATGGCTTTACATTTTTCCCCCGAAGGTTTGTCGTTACCCTTCTGAAGTATTGCATATCCTCAGGTATTTCCCAGGGGATCGTACCACCGTCCCCAATCCCACCCTTCTCGTCCGACGCTACAACAACAGAGAAGGGTCGCAGGGGAGGGCGGGAAATTTTCCCCGCCAACTCATGAACAGGAATTTTCTTGCGGAGGATACGCGTAAGACTGAGCATGACCCCCTTTGGTATTGCAGTTGCTGAAGCGTAAGGGATGCCCTAACGAGCAAATGAAGTTTACCTCTTCCCACGTGTGTATGGCAAATGATGTTTTTACCACTTCACACAAGCACACACGTGAACAAACGCAAGTTAATTTCTATGTAAATTTCGATTAAGCCTATTTTTTTTTTACCTTTCACCCTTTCGTAAAGAATTTCCCGTGTTTCAGCGTCCGTCCTTAAACTTTTGCTGAACGTCGGAAGCACAAACTGAGTGTCGAAGCGATCGCGTCCGACGATTTGAGCAGACTTTGTAAAATCGATGTGTCTCCCAAAGGTTAAAAGAAAGGATATGATAATAGTGGTACAACGCGTAACCAAAGTCAAACACAAGAAGGAAAAGAGAACACTTTAAATTCGACATCTCTCCCCACCGTTAAAAAAAAAAAGTGCCAAAACAGCAACCGAACTTCTCACATATTTATCACGGCACTGCAGAACCCTCAAATGAAAAATAGAAAAAAAAAACAGACACAGACACATGCCCCTTGCCACCCCAAAACATGAGGAATTCCTTCGAGTTCCTCACCTGTTTTACATCAGTGACTCCCCATTTCCCCTCCAGCACATCTCCCCCTCCTCTTTCTCTTTGCACATCACTTTCCCACGACGAACACGACGCATTGTTTTGAGGTCAAATGAAATATCACTTATTGTCAAGGACCTGTGCGCCAGAACAAGTAACGGATACACCGCAACTTATTCCTCCCCCGCTCAGCATGTTCCACACTACCAACTGACATTCTTTGAACACTGTTTTCCTTTCAGCACTACGTTGCATGCGCTAGTCTGCATCCTTGATCCCCTTCCCCATTAAATATTGGTGCCCGACCCAGGCGAGCCCACTCTTGACGTGTCCCCAACAATAAAGCCATCGGTAACCCGAGGGACATGGCAATGGAAAGTAAGCGAGCATCGGGATTGGAGAGTGTGTTGTCGCTCGACAGTTTGCGCGCCATCCAGTGACACAACTCTTCAAAGGAGATTATCCCACTGCGTGAGTTGTTTAACTCACGAAAGCACCGCTGACTGCTAGCCATCACATCCGCCTTACTTTCGTTAAGCACATCGCTCCTGAATTCGCAAAACCCCTCTGAACTCAACGACCCATAGGTTTCTACGATACAGTTAAATGATTGTGTAATAAACGCGATGCTCTCACGAGCGCACGGAAGGAAAGGGAAAACAGTGGCTGGAACACCAAAGACCTCTTCGAGCAGATTCGAACCACCCGGCGTGAGCACTGCATTGGAAAAATCATTTCGATGTTCAAGGATGAACTCACATATGTAAGGAAGTTCCTCTAGTATGTTTTGAAGGTTTTCACACGGATTTGGTGAATCGACCTGGAAGGAAACGTTTCCACTGCGACTATGATCTTCACGCCGGCTTTCAACTGCCTGTTGAAAAACCGTACAGTGCGGTGTGTACTGTTTTCCAAAACGTTCAGATAAAGCACCTATGAAGTCCAACACCATCCCATCGTGGTGCAAGAGGACGGCTTGCGCTACCACCTCATCCACGACCCTTGAATAACAAACCATTGGATCACCGTTGGCGGAAGCAACGTCAATTACGTAAAGCATTGCCGTCGTCAGCACTGACTGGCGGGATGCACGCCA
Source organism: Trypanosoma equiperdum (assembly GCF_001457755.1). Lineage (NCBI taxonomy): Eukaryota > Euglenozoa > Kinetoplastea > Trypanosomatida > Trypanosomatidae > Trypanosoma > Trypanosoma equiperdum. The sequence goes on along the minus strand of NW_027124855.1, from coordinate 37,996 downwards.
AACGGCTAACGGATTTTGCCTCAATTTCTCCAGTGGGCCCCGGTTCAACCCCTTGGGGGACACGAGGAACAAGGTGTTGAGAAGTGCCTCACGAACAGCAGTGTGCGTTGGTTCGTCTTTCTCCTGTACACGATTTGGCACGCTACAGCAAAATGCCGGGCCAACTTTTCCGCTAGAGGTGCTGTCGCCGCACACCAATAGAGATGTGGAGAAGAGTACGGCATTGACATCAATATTTTCACCAAGGTTTTGCATTACGGCGGTTTCGTGTCCTTGCACCCGCAGCTGCGACTGAATGGTGATGCTTCCACAAGATGGAGTAGACTGTAATGTGTCTTGCAGGCTACCGAAAGTCGAATTCGAGGTAGGTCGCGATGAACCCCCTAAAACCACGGCACCCTTACCCAATGTTAACGATGGACTCGACGAAGTCAATCCACTTCGTTTGTATTTTTTCTGTTTCTGCTCCCCCTGGGTGTTCAGCAAATGCTTATTCTGATATTCACGGGTTTCTTCCTCAATCCGGGGCATACAATACAAGACTTCGGCGGCATGTGTGCTGAACACCAAACTGTTGTTTGCTTGTGCAGCGAGAACCCTCATAACGAATGGAGGAATGTTACAGCAAAAGCGCCTCTCGGGAAGCTTGATGCGACAAACAAGCAACTGTTCCACCTTAGCTAACTGCTCAGATCCACCAACGCGCCTTTCCCTTTCGGTCACAGCAGTGGTAGAGAAGGGGGAACAGTTGCTTGTTTGTCGCCTGTAGTCTTCAAGTGGGCCTACAACAATTTGAAGTTCTCCACTAAGTTCTGGTACTTCTTCTATAGCTACAGAAAAAGTTATACCCAATTGCTTCTGGTGCTCGAGAAGTAACAAACGGTATATCTCTGCATCGGGAGATTTAGCCGTACGTATAGCAACCACCTTCTCAGCAGCGCTGGTACGCCCTAATTTCTTTAAAAAGCGACGAAACATTTCAACGCAGCCGAGGGAACCCTCCTTGTTGCGGCGGCGCTTTGGCGACCCCAATGGAGTGTTGTTTCTTTCACAGTTTCTTCCGGCGGCCAGTTTGGTTGGCCGGCCCCATAATGTCCCTTTCAATAGAAACGTAAACACTGCAGCACCCAATACTATAGCGGCTAACCTTGCCGGAATTGCCAACTGCACGCCACAGGGGCGGGACATGCCCTTCCCAACCTCTATACCTGAGGCTTTCACTCACAAAAAGATATTAATACAAAATATCCATCGCAACAAACAAGCAGAAAGAGGGGGTGGGAAAGGAAACGATATGTGTATGCATGTTGAAAACACATGCGGTAAAAGGGGTCGACAAGATTAACGTAGCAGTCAAAAAAGAAAAAAATTAAAAACAGAACCTTAAGCAAACGTTAGCGCACCATCCCACTAAATCACCTGAAATGTTATTGTTTTCCACAATACCACACACTTCACAATCCCACTTAATAAATGAAATTACGTACAGGAAGGGGAGGTTTCCCGATCTGGGTGATGTAGACGTTACCATTAATACGCGGGTGACGTAAGATAGGAAACGGGGTAGGGGGGGGGGAACACAAATGGACACTTCCTTCTTCCTTGAGAAATCTGGCACGATATAAACGATACACACTGAGAAAAGCAAATTGCAAACTGTAAAATAAGCGGGATACGCTCACCCCGGAAGAAGATAAAACTACACCAACTTAACCCCCGTTTTCCCGCACTCTTATTTCACTATTGTTTGCCTCTCTTTAAGTGTCTCGATATGCCAGAAGTGTAATTGAAGGTAGGCTATAAATATTGACACATGTGTTTAATTCCACTCATCACTCAGGAGTTGTTAGTTCCCGTAACGTGCTGCAACAAGTTCTGCACTAAAGCAGATGTTTTGCCTCCTTTGCGTTCTATTTCTTTGAATAGAATCGCATCACCGTAGGGGTCCACCGAAGCATCTTCCCCATCGGCTTTCACATTCTCCAAAGCTCCACCCTTACTAGCGCGCCCATCATCGACCTTCGCGTACTTTGTAGCTTTCTCAGGCGGCTCACCGCGTTCCCTCTTGCGGTTTCTAACTTCGCTAACATCACCATCATGTCCTTCCTGTTGTGTCTGTCCCTTACTTGACCGAGGTTTACATTCCAATGATGTTATTTCCCGTAACTTGCCAATGTACTCCGTTACACGGTTAATTTTAAGCATCAACTGCTGATCCTCCCCCGCCCCCTGAGCTCGGTTGAGAAGTCTGTCGTGAGCATACGTAAGAAACAACAACGCGGAGGCGGCTGAAAGGGAAATACGAGCTTGCTCATCCACAGTGTAATTGGAAACCAACATATCCTCGTCTAGGGACGAGAGAAGCGGAAGGAGGCACTGATGCACTCGATCCAATGCAGCATTCATCTTCTCCATGAGGGGCACAATATCTTCATCGAATTGCATTTTTGTGACCTTTACGGAGGGAAGTTGGAGGTCACTATGCAGAAGAAGGGGGAAAGGAAGCAGCAAGAATGAAAACGCACCTATGTTTCAGTGGAGTTGTGAAACCAAAGAAGAACCTCCTCCCAACTTGTTTTGGAAACCTACTTTTCTTTCTTCTCTTTCCCCTTCTTTGTGATGCCGCCGACT
>NW_027124855.1:34633-35354 GCF_001457755.1 Trypanosoma equiperdum | reverse complement strand
ATATATATATATATATATGTTTATTTAGTTATACTTGTGTATGCGGGTCTGGATAGCCAATCTAATGCGGAAAATCTGTCATGTGGATATGACGTAAGGTCCGGAAACCCGAAGCAGAAGAAACAGACAACAACAAAAAGAAAAAGGGAACTTCGTGAAAGCAAAGTTCGTCCAATATTACAGATAGCACATCGGTACCACCGGCGTGTATAGGCATAAAAATATGTTAGAATGTGAATGCTGGTAAACATGAAACATGGTGCAAAACTGCTTTAAACTTTCCGTATCTCCCCCTCATTCATCCCCTTTTAGTTTTGTGTATGTGTAGGGGTACGGATACAGTGTAATTAGGGGGAAAGGCAGAAAGGGATTTAAAATCAGCAAATTTTCTACTCACCAATGCGAAATGAGTGGGTAATGCATACGAATAAGCGGAAGGGGACAAAAAAACAAAAGGGAGCAAACAATATTAATTCACACACATAAAGATGACAACGCACCGCACCAACTGGGCATTAGACCTTCGCACACGCAGCAAAATAAGGGCATAAAACAAGCAAAAAACGCGTAGGACTTTAACCACATGACGCATGGTTCCGATACACAACCTCCTTACCGAGGAAATTGCCACCTGTTGTTCGCAACGGAAAGAAAAAAGTGGTTGAAATAAGGGAATTACTGTTTTTTTTTAACGCTACTGAAGGTACGCAGAGCCCGAAAT
>NW_027124855.1:18740-34623 GCF_001457755.1 Trypanosoma equiperdum | reverse complement strand
AAAAAAAAGAAACTAAATCGGGACCTTCTGTCGTACTCCACGTTCAACAAAATAGAAGAGGGAAAAGAAGGTTGTCCAGAAGGGCAGTCAAGCAACAACAATAATAATAGTAATAATAACCATTTCAGCACCACCACGACCCGGCAACAAGAACAGAAAAAAAAAATGAAATCCAAAACCAACCAAATGAGACAATGTTCTAACAGAAGATAACAGTTCAGTGAGACCCTAACTCACTAATGCGCAATCAACCCCATACCCGCCCCACACGATTTCTTTTTTATTCGTTGATGGGCATTTATTATTTTGCTTAACAGAACCTGCTTCTTACTGTGATATCGTGTGGTAAAAAAAAAAAATGGAGTAGTAGTTCCAACGAACAAAGGAACAAAAGCTATGGAAAGGGGAGTTGTGAGGAAAAGGTGGAAGAAAACGAAACCCTTTATGAGACGCCTCACGAACACACTTAACAAAATAAAAAAAAGAAAAAACGGCAAATAGAAAGAGAAAGAGAAAGAGACAGAGACAGAGCTCCTCTACGACACGAATTCACAGATTTATCACCGCACCGTTTCTCCTTTTCTTCTCCCCCACGTCGGTTTTCATTGTTTCCTCGCACTTCTAATAGTTAACAACATCCTGTACTCATTCAGTACAAATCCATGACCACGTATGATGTTAAATTGAACGGAAAGGTGAGGAAACGAAAAAAAGGAGGGGGAAATGTAACGAGAAGGACTAAAGGAAACAGTAGCGGTCGACTAAAAAACAAAAGTGTTGAGGGAACACATTGGTGTCGAGACTGTTCACTTCCCCCTTTCAAACACACACATAAAAAAAAGAAAAAGATATCAACATGTTGTAGTGATACAAATGCGGCACCGTGCACAAGGGGGGGGGAGAAGAAAACTGAGTTTTCCTTCTCGCATGTCCCGCTGTACACGTCATCAAAGACATCAACTTGGCCTCCTCCTCCTCCTCCTCCCTCGTTTGTGATTTTAATTCGGTTGCAGGTTCCTGTTCCTAACACTTATCTCACCGTGGTATGGGTTGGTAACGGCCAATCAATAGATTCAATTTATAATCATGGGCACCTCCTTTTCCCCTCCTGTACTCCTCATTTGTTTAAACGAAATCACCACACCCACGCCATCACACAGTGTCACCTTGTTGATAGTTTTCGCTGCTTGTGTTACCAAGACCCAAAGGCAACCATGAAGCTTTTTTTTCATTAATTACCCGTGGTTGCTGATCCTTCTGCTCAAGGTTTGTAGCGGCCTTAGTATTGAAGGCGCTGCTTTCCCCTTCTATCATGTCAGTTGGTTGTGCACGCCAGTACACAAAAGAGTCAAATTCTCTGTCAACGACGACATCGCACGGCTTATATGTGGAGGTTGGGTCATTCGTGCGGTTGGTTACAGCGACGCTCGCACTGGGATTACTCATTCCAGACATTTCCAAACCACGCGCATCGATATCAGCGAGGCCAAGCCCATTCCCAAGTGCAGACAACGGGTGCGTAGAAGTTCCTTGACTACTAAACGAGGCGGTGTTGGTAATTCCGGTGGGCGTTGGACTAAATTTATCGCCGCTGCTGTAAGAAGAAAAACGCCTGCCATCGGAGAAAGGCTCTCCTTCGCTCCCTTTGAATGTAGCTCCCCCGTTATGCGCACCCGCGGAACAACCTAAACCAAACTGAGCATAACTTAAGTTATGTCGCCTCACAATTGGTGGGAAACTGCTATCCACATCATCCGCAAGCCTTTGATAGGTTGATGTCACATTCGCCACGCGAACCAAACTCTTTGAGTCGACAACATATATTTTATGTTCCGGAACCATGACGGCAAGGTAACTTAGCATATCACTCAGTCGGTTTCCAAAACCCGCGTAGAAGGGTTTAGTTTTTTGTGGGAAGGCATTGACCACCTTCTGAAGACAGGCAATCTTGAAAAAATGGGATTTCATCGCTACCTCCTGCGCCAGCGCTGAGAACAGTCGCTTCGGTGCTGTAAGCACCGGGCCCTTGGGAAGTGACACTCCATTCTGCTGTATATTCCACAAAAATTTGCGCGTCATGCTTATCTGTGAAACACTTCGTGCAGTGAGGTATACAAGACGATAGCCATTTTTTTGAATCTGGCTATACAACGAGCAAATACCGGGATGGGTCCAATCCCGACCAATCAAAGGCATGATGTGGCCCAGAACGTCACTTTTCGTGATCGTGCCATCCACGTCACTAATGACAAGGCGGTCAGTAGAGTCCCACAAGTACACGTTCGCCTCTACAGCAACTTCACCACGGAGGGAACTGTGCGTAATATAGCGAATGCGATTGTGCCCCGGGACAAGGTTTAGCTTTAACAGATCCGCTTCCATGGGAACGAGGCTGCGAGTAAAGTATGTCCCGTCACTTGATGTAATGCCATTGGAATTCAAGTCGTTGGTACCACTGCCACTGTAGTTGCTTGCCGTCGCCTTGCTCGGCACATCATTTTGTTGAGACACAGCCCCTTGCCCCTCCGGAGTGGGGCCACACGGTGATGGAGGGTTGCTGGCACAAACATCAGGAACGGGAGTTACTGGTGCAACACTCCGTGCAGGTGTACAAGAGCCACACGGTGGCGTGCCGCTGCAACCTGCTGTTACCCCTTCATCAGTGTCCGCGGGAAGATGAACATCCTCAAAAATATAATCGTCAGCTGACGCCTCAAGTCCCTCATCACTTGCTGATGAACCCAGTGCAGCGACGTCGGAAAAAGAACCATCTCCACCCTGGGTGGAAGTTTCTACTTGCACCATCTGTGTAACATCATCAGGAACACCAACAGTAATTTCGGTACTGTTCACTGCAGTGCTGCTTCCCTCCGTCGTATCAACCATTAACCTCGTATAGTCCTGAAATCCGCTTAGCTCCTGTAAACACGCTTCACCCTCGGTGTCACCCATCACTACATCCCGTAGATAATCGGGATTCTGATGCGACAGCCGCTTGATTTCCTGCATCGCACGCTCTGCCGCAACAACAGTTTCCTCGGCGAGATGCAATTCAACAGCATCAGCACCTGAACATTGCGCCTGCGTATTAACATGCAGGCGTCCATCGCAATCTTGCTTGATAAGAGGTTGATGGCTCCTCGTTTCCGGGTCATCTTGAGTCCCATTAAACTTGTTTTTCCCCCAAGAGCCAAATAATCGGTGCCGTAGGGATTTTACGGGAAGTTCCCCTCCTCCGGCAGAGGTGATCGAGGCTCCGGTGTCTTGCGAGTCGTCACTGGCAAAAACGGGCGACTCCGGTCTCCCGCAATCCCCATCCAATAGGCACGTTGTCTTCAACCAAAACGCTTCGCCATTCGGTCCAATCTTCATGATTGCTGATGTCATTTGGCCATTTACTTCAATACGCACCACTTTGTCACCCGGACGAAGGACTTTTACTTTACCGAAGCGGACGTTGAAGTCGGTGCTATGTAAGCGACCATCAGGGTGATGCACAACAATCACATCGTTGGCATCACTCGACATGTCGAGATGATTGATGTTAAAGAAATCTGCAAAACCAGATATCATCGACACACGAAGTCAACAACAGTTGATACAAAAAATGCACAGCAACAGAGGTCACTCTTCACAACTGTTGCTTCAAGAGGTAGCGGCAATTTTCTTTCTTTGTTTTTGCTGACAATGTTTTATTTTTTTTTTCCTGACGGTGCGTACGTCTATTGCACCAGCGGCCCAGAAGGATGTGTCCAACGTTTTGCAGTTTGGTTTTTGTTGCTGATTTACTTTAAACTCGTTCACACTTCCTCTTAAAGCACTACGACCACCACAGTGTAAAATCAGGAACGTGGGCGGTGGAAGCAACACTAGAGGGTTTCCTACTGCTACCTTTCCCTACAACCCGAATACAAATGTATCAATATATATATATATGTACGCTATGTATCCCCTTTAAAACTTATATAGTACACGTTACCGTCGAAACGGTAGACTTTAAATAGTTTAGACAAGACTATTGAAAGAAACCAGAGTACATTTAAGCATAAGCGACGAATTGGAAAGGAACACAAGCAACACTCCAACAGCAAAAGGTGCACAGAAAAAAAAATATGTAAGATGGCTTCTGCCTTACTCACTATTTTAACTGCAGCACAGTGGCCTCTTTCACTTACGACGACCTGTGCAGGTCTTCCACGAGTTTGTACAAATCACACAGAACACATTTACCTTGTGCACCTGCGAGCACAAGCGGTCTGTGTTGGGGGGGGGGGGCAAAAAGAAAGAAAGAAGTTTGTGAAGAGAATGTTTTGCAGCATCAGGTTGAAAACTGGAAATGGAGAAAACACGGCGTTTGCTCCTCCCACAGCGCACCTTAGCGTTCAAAGAGTAATAAACGCAAAAGCAACTTGAAAATTCCCAAACCAACCTCACATCGCTCCCTATACACACAATACAATTTACCTTCGAGGCGGCGTTTCACATGTGAAGCTGGGAACGATAACTTATACTCCACTGGAGTAATCAGGTATCCGAAACCTCCGCCACTATGTAACAACCTTAAGTGTTAGTGTGTCACGTGTGAGAGCCGCCGAGAGTAGGGATTCTCACCCCACCCCACGAACCTCTTTTTCCCTCATACAATTGCAGCCGGTGTAATACATAAACAATAAAAGTAGTTTGTGTCACTGAGGATAATGCTGTCAGTGTGTACATGGTATAAACCACCTCCATCACAGTTGTTCAACTGCATTTGTGATACACATCTCCGGTACGCGGCACCGAAGCTATCGGACTTTCCGGCGCTGTGTTAACAATACTTTGAAGGAGGCTTACTATCGCATCAAAAGTGTTCCCTATTTCCACTGTAGCTCCTGCACCATTATGCATCGAGGGAGCACCAACATCAATTTCGTCATCCAATGAGCCTTCCCCCGCCCGTTGGGTTCCCTCAGTCTCATTTCCTAGTGGTACTAGGTAACTCAAGATAATTGCAGCCGCTGCCGGCGAAATGAGCCGATGTGGAACATGCAAGTGCTCAATCATATCCAAAAGCACAGGTACGGAAAAACGCTCCGCATCGTTACCCATAACCACGGCGACGTGTGCGAGGAAGCGCTTCAACCCCACCCCCGCTTCACAGGACTCGCTCGCACAAGCATCTGTCGACAATTTCGGGTGATCAGAGAATTCTGACCTGGACAAAAGCGGGGTAAGCGCCACCACAACATTGTGCAGGTCTTCTGCTGCCGTGCTTGGTAGCATATCTGTGAGTAGTTCAAGTATTGTGGTAACGCTTGTCCTCTCCGAAGCTTCCCCAGCATCGCCATTGGTGGTATCTCGCTTTGCAAGAATTGTCCGCAAAACACACGTCAAGTCACGGGGACCAAGCAGTCCCAATCGTGCTCTTGTCACAGCTGGTGATTCACCCTCACGAAAAAAGCAGCGCATCGTCACATCAAGCAGCTTCTCCTTTACAAGGCAGTTCACTAATTGCTGTTGCTGCCTTGCCTTAGAAAGTGGAACCCAAACGTCAGTTACAAGTGGCCTATCACTACCAAAGATACCTGCTGAGTGGCAGCATGTTGGTGCTTCGCGGTCCGTGGTTGCAGTGACGGGGAAGATGCAGCAGTCGCCGTTTACATTTACTCCTTCGGGTGGCATGCAGTACTCAAAAACGGTGGAAATGTTTGTGGGGTGAATGCCTACTATCCCTCCGAAACTGCAGGAACTACATCCCATCGTATTGCACCAATAATCAGGTAGCTGCTGAACTATACGGTACAAGTGTCGCAGAGGGAGACCATTGGCATCGGCAAAAACATCAGAGAGTTCAACTGACTGTGTTTGCACGTCCCTACGTTCCCACCGCTCCAGAACCCGTTTCTCATACTGAAGAGGATCAAACGTATCAAGCAGGACAAGGAATTTCAGAACAGCACCGAGATCCAAACCAATGGACTTCTTCACTAATTCGCTATCTTGCTTGTCTACGCACTGTCGGTCCAGATGCTGCTCATTCCCTAAGAAGGAACCGAGATCACTAGACATCTCCTCCACAATGAGGGTGGCTAGGCGAACAAATCTACGCACACGTGCGTCTAAAAGTAGAGGCGCCGTCCCCTCATATATCAACCTCTCTTCACATAAAGCTTCCCCATCGCACTCAAGAGGAGAGGTGTACGGAGCCGCATTAGCTGCATGCAACACCATTTCACCCACAAATGCTATGAACTTTGAGGCACCCAGCGACTGCCGCAGCTGCATAACCAAACGATCTGAAAACGCGTGAAACATATCGATGCCCTCAAAGCGCTTGTCGACCCTGCCTGCCGCGGCGCCGCACCCAACCCCACCGTTAGCCGTCTGCCCGTCATCAGAACAAGTAACCTGATCATCAGTACACACTAGCACTGTCTCTGACGCAACTTGAGACGAAACTTTGGATTTCCTCCTCGTTTCGTCAGCTTCTTCCCTCTGTCTCAACTCCACAGCTAAACGATACGAAGAGGGTTTGCCTACGGATGAGTACCGTAATAGCACCAGCCAATGTTCCAGTGCCAGTTCTGTGAGTGATTCGGTCCAACCACCCTTTTCATGGTCGACTTCAGTTTCTCGCGATTTATCTGAGTTCACACCACGATTCACTTCCCCACCACTATCTGCAAGGCTTCTCCAGGGAGATTGCTGCTTGCCAAACAGCAACCTTCCCACACGAAAATAGAAAATGCGCCTAATCTGCCGCCCAAGCGCCGTTCCTTTGACAGAGGGAAGGATGGCGACCTGCGCCAACTGCATTAGGGACGGCACATATAACTCAGCCGGCCTAAAAAGCAACTTGCGGGAGGCGATGTGCAGTCGGCGAACCGTTGGGTTCGATAAATTCCCACCTTGGAGAAGCAGCAGCAGTCGTAACAACGTGCTGATATCAGTTGTAAAGTTGCACGTTTCATCAATGGCACACATAGCTGAGGAGCACGTAAGAAGGTCGTAAAGAAGTTTGGGATCATCTCCTTTTACTAACTCTGCCAGGTCCAGCACAACTTCCAGTGGCTCGCGAGAAACCTTGGCTGCGGCGACGATAAGTGGACCAGTGGTCGCTAACCAATTTTGCCGTAGTGACCGCAACTGCAACCGGTTCACTGCACTTACAGCGGCTGTTATCTGACCCATTGGCAGAAATTCGGCCAACTCACTGCTCCCATGTAACATGCCCTTTGATGTGGTTGCGGTGGCCACCTCCCTATCGGTACTGTCCCTGTTTCTTTTTACACTTGCGAAGCACCTAGCTTCAGGCCCAAGTTCTCGCAGAGCGACTGACACGACACTTTCAAAATCACCATACATCGCGAAGAAGGCGAAGAGATCAAGTGGTTTGCAAGTACGGCGCATAACTTGGGCAACCTTCCGCAGCACCAGATCAACAACGTTACCCTGCCGAAGAATTGATGGGTCCGTTGTGTGAAGTAACCGCAGAACAACAACAAGCGTCCCGAAATTCCGGCAGTAACGCTGAGTAATAAGTAAAACACGTTCAACATCAGTAACGGAGTATAAACATTTCCTCCTTGTGTCACAGAGGGCTTCGTGGGAATCACATTTGTCATTTACTCTGAGGAACGGGAAAAACATCACCGAGAGAAGACGGTCTTCCTTAGCAAAGCGCTGTGAAAGATTCATTGAGGATATCATCCAGCGCGGAAGTTGTAGTGCCACTCCAACATCGCTCTCGTCTTGGGGACTGCGTGGCCCAACCAGTTGTTTGCGTCCTACGAAGCCTTCCAGTAGTTGCGCAAGTTCGCGACTGTCGCACTGCGAGACCAAAAAAGCATACGCACGTTTCAAGTGACCATGAATTTGTTCTATATTCTTGTCGGATCTGCTGCCACAGCACTCCAACATCATACAGGCATTTGCAACTGCTTCCACTGAAATCAGCGATAGTGGGTTGCCAACAGTATTTCCCATAAATAAGGAAACACATAAGGCATGTGCTGCATGATCACGAGCTCGTTTAATGAAGGATATTACTGATTTTTCCTTGCCGGAGTGCTGCGACCCTGACCGTCCCGCCAAAGAGTTGGCAAGAACCCATGTGGAGCTCGCCACAAACATCGTTAAGGCGCCCTCAACATTTTCATCAAGGCGGCTATTCGACAAAGGTACTTCCACAAGCACACGATTTCCGCAGCGGATGAAAAGGTCATTCAGCAGAGAGAGGGCATTTTTCCCCATTTTTGACGCGAAACCGAAGATAACGGCACACGCCTCGCACAAAGAAATTGACTCATCCTGAATGGCACGTGCATGCGGGAGGGCAACCACCACTTGAGAAACCCCCTGACTTTCTTTGGATTCTTCAGTGTTAAATTCCTCCGTGATTGTAACTGCGTCTGAATGAATAAGTCGCTTAAGCCGATCCTCCACTGCGTGAAAAACGACGGAGGCTAATACAGGAGGTGCACGAAGCAAAAGACAAACAAGAGACGCGTACTGTCTTCCACTAAGCACCTCTTGCCCCAACTGTGACGAGAGTGACATCAGTAAACGATCCTGAAATGCAACAAAAGACCTCCAGCCAAGGGTGTGGAGACCTTCGGCAATCAACACCAGCTCTTTACCAGCAACCGACTTCTTTAGCAGACGGCTTCTGCCACCAAGTTCCTTTGCACGGGCTGTGGGCACAGACTGTAGTCCACTAGTATCCTCCGCGTAGTGCTTTCGCCCATCGGTAGCACATCCCTTGCGGCTCATATCCACACACTCTTCAGCACATACTGAATCATCCGTTGTAAAGTTTGCCCGCGACACAAAAACTGGTCGTCCGTTCCGAGTAGATGGCATGTGTCTTTCCATTACAGTTACAACAGAAGTTAGCAGCACTTCTAACTCGCCCTCGATCTCGGCGATGTCCTCGGCATTAACAGCAAAGGGAAGAGCGAGTGAATATGGTGAAGTCAATCCCACCTGAGGAGATTCTGTGCTTTCACTAACCATTGCCCCGTGGGTGGGGGAAAGATGAGCTTGTTGGACACACGTGGCAGATCCGCGACGCTCGAAACGCGAGTGAGTGAACGTCTTGCTAGATACTTTCCAAGTTTCTCGTGAACCGCAATTACCTTCATCACAGTGAGCCTTTTCAGTAATTTTTTTGGAAGTGGTTGCGCGCCGGTTGAAGTGCACTACCGCCACTCTATATATCTTTCCCAGGGCATTAAGTAATGCTGCCAAATCCGAAAACAAATACTTGTGTGCAAAGGGTGTCACACGTTCACACAAATGGAGCAGTACAACAGCCGGCGAAAGCACCTCATTTCCGTAGAGCATATTATTTCTTACGCCAATTGTGACGTCCCTGAAAAGTGTCCACGACGGTTTTTGTGGCTCCTTCGCTTTCGTAATACCATATGATGTTGCGGTAGTCGCAGCTTTCTCTTCTGAGGGGAATGTCAAAATACGCGCGTAGGAACAGGCAATGCTTGCGACTAGGTGGGACACGTTTGTGCCCTTAACATCCAAAGACGCCAGGAGGACAGCAGTTACAGACCGCACAAGCGACGCAACCAAACTTACGCGCCTATCGCCCTCTTGGTAATGGTCTGCCAGTGCAACTAACTGCGGAACACACTGTGTAAGCGTAAAAAAACGTAATACTTGTGAAGCAGACCCTTTCAGATGATCGTTTACTAAGCATCCAGCATACATCTGCATCACCGAAGCCAGGCGGCTACAGTCGATGGCATCTCCCTGCGCTAATGTGTGAAATAATGGGCCCGAGACCTCTCGCTTCCGGGAGAACGCCTGTGGCAAAGATGGCACCCCGAAAGCAACCCTGCCACTGCCTGATGAACGATCGCCACAAATCCACCCCGCCACAGCAGCTTTAGTTAGGGCCGAAATTAATGTCGAAAAGGCAGCTCCCCCATCGTTGGTCATTGCCCTTTCTGCGTCGGTAGTGAAAGTCACAAAAAGCGACTCTTCTTGAACGAGACGCAACGTAACAGGTAACAATATTTTACACAGAAACTGTAGTAATTTATCACGATTTTCCGCAGAAGTTCGCACACCACCGCTCGTAAGCATACCAAGAACTGAAAGAGTCAAACGGCCGGCATCGCCTGCAGCTGCACAACTGCATGGAGGTGAAAGTGACGAAACAAGACGACTACTCCAAAGGGAGGAAAGCAGTTCCACACATTCATAACCGCAACCGCACTCAAAGATAGACAACTCAAAATATCCACACGTCAAAAGTAATGCCGTGGCGCACTCCTCATTCATTCCACCATTGCACAATGCAGTACTCCCCTTGTTGGTATCAGAGCAAAAGAGATCTTTCGCAATACCACGAGTAAGAAACTCACGTGCTTGGAATCGAACGCGAGAAGCTGACACCGATACGCCACATGATCTGTGTAACAAACGCAATTCCGTCATGTAAGATACCAACGAATTCAGAGTTAGAGGTGCCGGGGGACTAGGGATATCGATATTGCGCCCGTTATATGCCCTTCCAGAAACGTTACGTTGACAATAAAGGTTAAAACCCAAAAAAAGATTATCGCAATAACCATTCGCACGAGTATTGCCAGGAAAAAACGTAAGAAACTTGATAAACCGTAATCCACATAGATATCTACGGTATGACAACCTGTTAGGAAAACATACAGAATACGGAAAAATACTGGAGAGTAAACGACCTTCCATTACCAGCCTCAATGACACCACACAAACGTGTGGGTTTTTGCGCGCCCCTTACCGCTACCTCAGCAGTGAAGCACACTCGACCTCTAATGACCATCAATCAGTTATAAAATAATGGAAAAGAAACGGTGAAAGTGTGTGTATGAGAGAGGGAAGGATAAAGAGCAGAACAAACAAGGCTCTCATCCATAACATGTACAGCAAGTAAAGGAAAAAAAGAAAGGCTAACATTGCTCATGTGACGGTTCCCGTTTACGCAAACCAATAAAACACAAGCGTGAAGAAACATTATCATATCCAGGACAGTTTCATGTTACAGCAAACGCACAGTGCACATATGCACAAAGATACACATACATTCGAACGTTAATCCCGTGACCATTTATGTGAGCAAAGGCCACACAGACTCACGAGCCGTTCCTACCTTCTCCCACCCCGCCCCCGGCGGTCCCTTCCATACACAAGCTCCACATTGATCCTCAGATCAGCCACAAATATTCTTTTGTTGTCGAGACGAAGAATGACAGATAAGGTACGATTACTGTGGAAAGTACACTTGGACAGGTGCAAGAAGCCACTGCAAAGAACGTTGCCGTTGCAGTAAAGAGAGACGCGTACCACACTGGTGTCCACAGTCTTCAGCTGCACAATTTCGTCATTGAAGTCAACCACATAGCACGGGGCGTCATCAACCATCTCACACACCACATCACCACTCCCTCCGGTACCGCTACGATGAGCGCTGAGTGTTGAGGAGACGGCAGTTTCATTTCCCAGCTGAAAAACGAGCGATACTTCAGGACGATCAACACAGGTGTTGGGACCCAACACACAGCCCACAGCGCCATCACCATTGCTGGTGACAAGGGGGTTCATTTGGTTGCCAGCACCCACAGGACGGGGAAGCTGAAAGTTGCAACGGCGCAGTTTAATACGAACACGTCTCTCAGTGGACGCTGCTATCCCACACACGCGGCTGTCAATTTCATGGAACCGTGCCTCGTAATCGCGTGGCTTGTTGAGGTTGTGGTGCAATGATTGTAGTGCAGACTTGAATTGCCCTTGCGATACACCAAAGAGTTTTGCTAACCACTGTAGAGCATCTTGAACGCGCTGATCCCGGATATGCTGCAATGACAGACAGTCGTTCAGAATGGAAATGAAATTCTGCGGGTTGCACCGTAGTGGAGAGAGTTGGATAAGATCGCGGCTAGACTTCAAGGCGCCGGAAACAACAGACCATGCGGCATCATCCAGAGTGTTCCGGCAGCACTGTTCAAGCAAATCAACAAATGAAAAACACGCCTGCTTACGGTCCTCGGCATCAACCTCGACAACCATCCGGAATATCTCACGCCGCTGCAGCGACACGGCTTGCTGCGGGTTATGGTGGAAGTGCGCGAGCGACGCGTTTAACAACCGTTTGCGCTCAGACACGAGCTTCAGCAGCCGACGGCGGGCGTGGCATAATGCTTCCCCGTTCCGAAGCTCTTGCTCGATCTCACTCACCTCCCAGTTCTCCACCATCGCCTCGTAGTTTTGACGGGCACGAGCACTCATCCCGTAACCAACAGGAATCACACGGCGGGCTGGTTTCGTACGGTGGACACTTTTCCTCTGCTGTTGCAAGCACTCTGCTGATGCCGCTAGCTGCTGCCCACTTGGTGATAATGCACCAGTGGAGAAAACATCACTGAAAGCAGTATCTAGCATTGATGGTAACCGCGAAGATTCTGGTGCAGAGATCAACTGGCCGCCATTGGGGCCACAGTGATTGCCATACAGTGTTGCAGGTAAAATACCATGAGTCGTCAATCCCTTGCCGCTGCGCAAAAACGACTCCAGCATTGTTACAGCGCGCTGGTCTGTAACAACCTTGGTGCGGTGACCCTCATTACCACATGCAGAATCCGGTATCGACGCAAATGAGGCTTGGGTACACTTATTCGGTGAAACAGATCCCGTGTCCCATGAAACCTCTTCGTTGGGCAAAACAACCATCGCTTCCTGGGGACCAGTGCTCCTCGATCCTCTCCTCCGCAGAAGCTCCAGTAGATCAGAGCTGTGTCTTGCTACATTAACAGCACTGCATCGTGCTTTCTTCACCGTAATCCTGCTTTTCTTCAACGCATCACGCAACGCCACCGAGCTACAAAGATTCTGTGGAGTGCAACGAAGTGCGTTAAGTCGCTGTTTCCGGGCATTAGATTCAGCGTCGCCAGCTACTCGCGCTTCGTCTACCATTTTGGCGGGCTTTCGAGCTCTGCGTCTCACACCGTCACCCATCAAACCACCGTCGTCGGAGCTCCCATCATCAGAATCGTTTACGACAATCATCACACCACCACCACCGGTACTGGAAGACACACGCTGAGCAAGACATTTGCTGAAGTGTCGCGCGCTTTCCTCCAACTGCCTCATTTTAACCTCAAACTGTTGTCGATCAAAGTACTGTGAAAATTGCGAAGTCTTCTGTACCGGCTGGAGAATACCCCTCAACATCTGTTTAGCATCTCGGTTTGCAAACATTTCGTTAGCCGCAACCCCCATTAGAGGGCCACTCACAGCTTCCTCAACGGATCGTACCTTCAGCGTCGTGGGTAAAAGCGATCCATACGACTGCGGATCGTACGTAATTCCAGCTTTTAGGTGCCCTGGATCCGTTGGTTGTACCTTCCCACCGTCAAGGAATGGGAATGTGGCTTCACTCATGGGAGTGGATGAAGTACCTTTGCAGCTTGTGGCAGCCAAAGATTGCTGTTGCGTGTCGCGCCCAACATCAGCCATGACACTGAAAGACGATTTCCTGTCCTTTATACTGTGGTTCACAGAACTCCTCATGAGACGGCGTGGCAGGAATTCTACCGAACTATCCACCACGTCCGCAACCAATCCTTTGGAATATTTCATTGCCCTGGTGTAAGCAGCATTTTTGCATGCCCACACTTCTTCAGCATGTGTCCCGCCGGCCCACTGGCTGCCAGCTTGCGAGCGCTCCATGGAAACAGTGTCGCTACTGCCCTCAACCTTGCCCACACCAAGTTTCGGGGGACACGTCAATGAAGGCAGGGAACATCCCGTTGACATGGTGCCAGCGGGATACAAACTCCCACTGCCAGAGGGAGATCGAGAGGCAGACATCGCATGAAGATGAATGGTCAGTGGTAAGAATTACAAATAAATGTTAAATCGAGTTTATCACTGAAGAGGGAGACTCGTGTGTTTAGCACGCCTATTGGCACCAGCACACGTCACACACGGATATCCACTTGAGTATAATCACACCTTACTATTATGGGAGAAGTAAGAAAATAATTGAAAGAACATGGTAAAGAGTAAAGAAGGCAAAGAATCCTCTGTACACACAACAAAACGTTCAGCATTGCGCACCCCGAGTAACATATAAACAATCGGCCGACTCATTTTATCCCATCGTAATCTCTGGAGTGACTTACCCCCTCCAAAGGACTAGAACAAGGTTGCGGGATAGTAAGAAAAGGTGTAGCAGTAAGCCAATACCACATCATATCTATTACGGTACCCTCGGTAATGAATGAGCAAAGAATAAAAAATAAATAATAATAATAATAACAGAAAATAATAAAACGTCTGAAAAGAAAATGATGAGGGAAATAATATCAAACAAAAGGAAAGGAAGCAGTTGACACGCGCATTGCGCAATACACCGCATTTCACCACCGCACTCACTCAGACTGTAGAGCCACTGACGGAAACGGGGAAATAGAAGGCACAAAGAAAATAGAAGCATAAGCAAGGCACAAGCGGAGACAACAGAGAAAAAAAAAAGAATAACACGAAATACACGACAATACTATGGAGGGTCAACTCCAAACTCATAGTTCAACCATGTCGCAGTGAAAAAGAGAGGGTGGAGCGTGACCACATCGTAAACAATGAGGCGATGCGAAGGTGCTCGCTGTGCAGCCTACGATACGTACGCAACGAAGTGGTCCAAATAGCGCCACTGTCACGCATGTCGTAGCGAATGCACTCAAAACAAAGTGGGGGAAACTTCACACGCACACATATGTATGTATATATATTTGACAAAACCGTAGGGTAAGGGTATAAACGCGAATATATGTAGAGGGGAGTAACAGTGGTAAAATACTCAATCCGATGATACAGTGAAGTAGCGAAGGATGTAAGGCAATGACCTAACACAGACGCTGTAGTAACTAATTGGTTCGATATGCGGATGTACTCATCTCCGCATTGGTCAAAGGGACGTCAGCAAGCAACACCAAACTACTCCCATTGGGTGAAGCCAAAAGATGGCGCGAACTCCCTACGTGTTAAACAAACCACCAGACGGCGGGTTCGAGTTGCGGAAACTTCCTTGTTGGTTGCGGTTTATTCCTCGGAAGTTCCCGCCACGTGCACCAACGTTTGCAAAGTTGCCCTGTTGGGCCATACCGACCGAAGAAAGGCTCACCTGCTCTGGGGCATTTCCCCTGTCGTAGCCAATGTCCCGAGGATGGTTTAAACCCAAGCGTGGATCACCGTGAGGAGGAGATTCACCATAGAGACTAGGATCGCGAAATATATCACTACGGTTAAAACTTCCTTGATGGTTGGGGCTTGAGCCACGGAAGCTCCCAGGACGCTGTGTGGCGCTTAGCGGTGTTGGATTGACGTCGGAGGTTATATTTTGTCTGAAGCTTCCTTGGCGGTACAAGATAGGACCACCAAAGTTAGTCCGTAGTTCCATTTCGCCACTGTATGTTTGTATTTCGGGTGTTGTGCTGTGGTAGTTAAAATTTGGTTGTTGTCCAGGGGCATTCATTTGCAAATTTTCTTGTTGGGGGGATCCGTTAACACAGAATCCATTATTCACCTGGGGACAATTACCGTTTACATTTTCCGGACGACAAAGATTGTCACCCGACTTGCTACCTCGCCCCGAGTAGCTTTCGGATCTAACAGTTCCACCTAAATCACCAACCGACTCAACGACAGTTCTCTGTACATCTGATCCGTTGCGCCGGTTTTCCTCAACATCACCTGCCGGACGGTTCCGTGAAAGGAGCCACAAAATTAAGAAAGCGGCTACAATAATTAAAATTAAAACAATTAAAACCAATATACCAATAGTGACGTTGTGCCGATGATCAAAATGCGACTTGTCATCGCTACTTGCAACTGATAGGATAAAAGG
>NW_027124855.1:12343-18730 GCF_001457755.1 Trypanosoma equiperdum | reverse complement strand
TGGGGCTTGAGCCACGGAAGCTCCCAGGACGCGATAAACCCCCATTATAGGTATTCCCTGCTGGTACGGAGGTAATGTTGTTGAAGCTTCCTCGACGATGGATGATGGGGCCACGGAAGCTCCCGAGACGATGTAAGCTTGCGCTATAATTGCTTACTTGTGACGTAACTCTGTTTGTGTTGTAATTTTGTTGCGCTTGATTTACGTTTGTTGGTAAACTACTTCGCTGTTGTGTGTTTCTGCCGTTAAAGCTTCCTTGCCGAGGTACAGCGGCTACCCCATCGCTTTCATAGCGTTGCATGTTAATGCTCGCAGCATCTTGAAGCGGAGAAAGGATGTTACCCGGCTGGCTACCACGACGAGAATATTGAATCCCGCTGCTGCCTCCTGGTTGGCTCATTACATGCCAGCTGCTGTGAGACAAAGAGGTTCGTCGCCGTCCACTACCAGTATTGTCTCCCCGATGAACATTCCCTGCGGTTACTTTTTTCGTAACTCCACCGACAATAGACAGGGTTACTACACATAACACAATCAATCCAATGAAGGAGAGGAAGACAATCACCAACCAATGAACACCCGTTCGACTTGAACCGCCAACATTTGGCACAGAAGCATACGAAACGGAATAGCATGATGTGGAAGACACGACGGAGGACCTTCCACCCTCACACAGGACGTACTCGATCATTTTGCTCGAATCTCCAATGTATGCGCGGGATGTGTCCTCCAAGTCTGATCGAAGGCTCCTAAGCGCAGCAGTGCTTCCGTTCTTGCCACCACGCGAGACAACCCATGCGAGGAGACCCTCCTCACCAGCACTAGGGACCTCCAATTCATAGAGAATCGCCGGGTCATAGTCCATTGTCACAGGTCCGGTACAGTTCCCTTTCTCGCCCTCAGATGTATGAAATTGGTAAAATAACCTCCCCGCACTCCTGTTCCTTGTCACACACTTGGTCCCCCACCCTCGCGGATCGCGTTCCCCGCAGTATGGTGCTGTGTCCTCAACAGGGTACTTGGGTTCATCCAGTTTCGGTGACCACAAGAAGAAAAAAGAGTTACTGCTGCATCGCACGCTTAGGCCACCGCCAAGTACGGGTACATCAGATGGACCGCAGCGTTTCAGCAACTTCTTCACAGCAGTCGCCCCCTTTGCCGTCGTCGGCGTCGCAAGACGCATTTTAGCGCGCTCGCAGTGCCTCTCAGCTTGTTTGAAGAAGGGTGCATCTCCAGATTTCGATATTTTGAAGATCGCATGAACACTCTCGCCAGATGCGGTACTCGCCACAAACAACCACTGTAGAAAGTAGACAATAACAAACAAGTGTGCTGGAGCGACCCGCGTCTGTATGAGGTCTGTTGTTGTACACATACCTCAGGTATTATTACTTAATTGCAACTGGAGTGTCACAGTGCCTCTTTCGTACACGTCAGCAAAAATAAACAGTGGGAAAGGTCAAAGAAAGAAGTAAACGAGTATCATCAAGAAGACATACATGGAGGGATGGCGGCACAATGCACGCAAGGCATCCTTATCCGTGACGACTGTAGCCGAAAAAGATAGCTACCACACTCGTTAGTGGTAACAAAGTATGGCTGCATCTCCACAAAAAAGGCAGAGAACACCCCAACTTCATAAAAAAAAATGCAACGGTAGTACAGGTAGTTCAAGTTGGAAAAAAAAACGACAAAAAACCATTAAAGTGTTGAAAAATAAAAAGAAATGAGGCAACTTGAAGGATAGTATTTTTCAACCAAACAATGTTTCTGATTTTGGCATTTTTTGATGGTCTAACGATTTAAAAGGGAGTGTGACCACCCGAAGTTCGTTACTGTCCTGCGTTGCGGTTTCCCATGACGCAGCTGATTGTGGTTGAAAAAACTCCCTGTATCCCTCATGGACGAGTTCCAAACGTACCGCTGATCTGCTTTTTTCATAACGAGCGACCGAGCCCCAGAAAAGAAAACTGTGCATCGTAATGTACCACCTGATGCAGCGGCAAAGCAGTTGTTGGAGGGGGTGTTGGCAACCATTAGTGTTATTAATGCTACTGCAAAAATTGTTGAAGCGATGTTGGGATTTAGTTTTCTGTGCCCTGTCCGGAGGCCACACCACCTCGTGTGCGCAGAGCAGTGCTCTTACACAGTTGAGATTGGGTGACCACTTCGTGGGTGGCATATTCGCAAGTAACCGATTAGAAAAGAAAGATGCCGATCGAGCACAGAAGTCGTTTCTGTCATGGCACTGTTTTTTTTCATCGGCGCTTGGACAACTCAAAGGGTGGAGCAGGCTGTCGGGTGGCACAAGAGGTAGTCGCTCAAGCAGTACAGGTAATGATGTCCCGATGGTAAACGCAGCCACAAGAGTAAAAAGTAGTGGTTCTACCAACACAGAACAGATAAAGTGAAGAGGAAAAAATATAATAAAAGTGGTTAAGTCAATGAAAAAAACGGTAGTATACGTTGTTGCGGATCCTACCATAGTATCGCAGCCACGCACCACTCGCCACGCGGTACCATGAAAGGCAACTCCAAATAAAAGCACAGGTAGTAGAAGCGACAAAGCAATACACCAATTGGTAAAATCACCATCCGGTAACGTATTTGGTACATGGGACTTAGTGCTCATCCAGTTCGTCGCTTCAAGACGATAATCTGGGGTACGAAGGGAAATTATGTTGCTTGTGACGAGCTGTACAGCTGTTATGATGTTCACAAGTGCCATACCGCGAAGACAGAAGTTTATTCTGTTAAGAGCAGTGTTCACAAGAGATTGCTCCTCAAGCAAAGAGCGAAGGAACCTGTTCACGAGTGCACATCGCCGTTTCCATTTAGATTGACGTCCCGCAAGAATGGGAACAACAACGGCAGCGGTAATCGCGTATACAAGAAGAAACGCAGAAAGGTAAATAAGAGGAGAAAAAAATAACTTAAACGACCAGCGTCTTCTTGCACCATGCGTCGGTGTGCCATCAATCGCTGTTTCGTTAGAAGTCTGGAATGAAGGTGGCGGGGAATCACTGACATCTACCGCGGTTCTTAAAACATTATCAAAAAAATAGAGGCCGAGTGAAGCTATCCAAAAAAACACACAGACAACAGAGGCAAATACTTGCAACCAGTGTGCAACACTGTCGCATTGCGCAACCTTGTAGCGCACAGTACACATCCCACGGTACTGATGCGAGTAAGTAATACCTGCAATATTCTTGTGCCGACTGCGTTGAGGCGTTTCCTTAAGCTGGTCCCTCAGCTGCTTTCTGTTACCGCTGGAATGTATCATGTGGAAAACACGGTGCAACTCCGCTGAGTGAGGGTACTCCTGAACCGCCTCGTTGATGCATTGTTTCGCCTGAACAATGTGAAGACTCGCAAATAACGATGCAGCAGCATGAACAGCTACCACCGCATTATTAGGAAAAGCAGCCAGCATCTCCGCCGCGAGTTGTGGTGTCGTGGGATCGAAGGCAGCGGCTGCAATCCGCAGCCTGCACACAGCCGCAGAAACCTTGAGGTAACCGTAGTTTTGCAGGAAAACCGCAGCCCACCGGGGCAGTTGCTTGTGCGCAAGCCAAAATACTTCATGCGCCACCACTGGTTTTGTGGTCGAGATGATGGGAAATAAATGAAACAACAGTGGATCTTCCGTTGCATTGGTTTTGTGGCCGCCACTACCAGCCAACTTCTCACGTTGGTCATCCTTATCAGTCGGTCCATTCCTATGGAATAATGAAGCAGAATCTTCAAATGCTTCTCTGCAACGAAGGCAAACAAGCTCTTCACATGAACCCAAAGCAGTTGTGATGTCTGCACGATTTGGGACCTCAACCTCAGTGCCGTCGCTACTGACGCTGCCGCTGCTCGGCGATCTGGATGAAGAAGTTTGGTGATCACCCGCTAAACAGGTAGCTGTTACGCGTAGAATATCCTCCTGCAACTCGCACACCGTCGTAATTGCCTCGAGCAGAGCGCGGTGTGGAGAGCATTCCGTGAAACTTAATTCGAGAGTTCCAGATAGTCCTCGTGCACGGTCAACAAGGATCTCACAAAGACGTAAAACTTCCCACTGCAGAGAAAGTCGTCGTTCTCCTTCCTCACAGCACATATCATCTTCTGTAGAATTATAGCCCTTGGTGTTTCTGTTACCCCCCTTGTCGACAGATGGCCGCTGAAGTTCCTGTTGCTTATACCAAATCCGCTGCATCAACAATGGCACCTGCACAGGAAGGGGCCAACAATCCACAAGTTGAATAAAATCATCCAAGCACATCGGTGAAGTCGTTGGGCAGAAGGGAACACAAGAGAGGATGGGTGAGTGCAACCCACCAGCGGTTAGCGTTGGGCACACGGCCAGGAAAACTGACTCCCCTGTAGTAAGTGGATGGGGCCAATTCCAAAGCATGTGCAAAACGGTTGGACTGTCGACAAGTGCTGCACAGTTGACAAGTAGCACTTGACGAAGCCACTGAATTGGACACATGTATTCGGCAGTGCGGTGCTCCCATGCGGAGAACGGTCCTTTTGGCACCTCATCGGAAGCGCTATTGTCAAACAGGCTGTCCAGAGTATTTACTATCAAGATGCGGGATTCGACCATCTCACCAGCATCAGTATGTTTTTTAGCGCGAAGCCACACTTCCAGAAGAGAGACAAATAACGAGACCCGGCAAGTGCCGAACTGCCGAGACGTGGCGCTTCCACTTGGGAGGTTATCACTATTCCCGCTGGAGCGCCGGTGGTTTACGTGCTTTGTTTGCCGGGATGCAACACCATCACCTCTGCAGAATGTCGTTTTGTCCTCTCCACGACGCTCACCTGCCTCACTGCAATCAGGCCAATCGCTAAACAACACAAAGCGGAAATTCTCCCGCACATCCAAGAGCAAAGACGGGGAATGTGGAAAATACAATTGGCTGGCGATGCTATCATTGCATGCAAAACTGTCGTCATCGGAGGAATTGTAATGAGAGTTTACGTGCTCGAGCTTATATTCCATCTCACGTCGCGAGTCGTGGTTCGCCAAGTTTGTCGTTGCTGCAACAGCAA
This sequence comes from Trypanosoma equiperdum, assembly GCF_001457755.1. Taxonomy (NCBI): domain Eukaryota; phylum Euglenozoa; class Kinetoplastea; order Trypanosomatida; family Trypanosomatidae; genus Trypanosoma; species Trypanosoma equiperdum. The sequence goes on along the minus strand of NW_027124855.1, from coordinate 13,681 downwards.
AAGCATGAATAAACCGCAAAACATGTCGTGCAATCCACAGCATAGTGCATTTGTCTTCGCCAAACGTCGCAGCATGCAATGCTTGCGTAGCGCCATCCAATGCACGGTGCAAATCCCGCCTTATCCACGCTGAATAGACATCCATGAAAGAAAGTAGACGCCACGCACCATGGTGAGGAAATGAAGTGGAGAAGAGCCGTGTAATATTATGCCGGATCTTTTTCATTAGAAGCGGCTGCTGCGTATGTGGAAGATTTTCACGTGATGTTGGCCCACACGTACACGTACCCGGCATATCATCGTAAGATGCCACTACAGCTTCAAGTTCATCATTCTCAGTTCCTTCTAACGACAGTAACTCGCCGAAAAATAGCTTTGCCCACGGACTGCAGAAGTCGTCCTTTGAGCCCTCGCTACATTGAGCGCTGGTCAAATAGTACACAACGTACAATAAAGGGCAAGGCAATACAGAAACAGGCCATCCGGTGTAATCGCCGGATTCATTCAATTCGATGGAATTATTTAGCGAGGAAGCGGTTCCGACTAATTCTCGCAGCACCCGTAACATTGTAACTCCACCCCTCCGTTCACATTGTGCACTGGATGGCAAATAACATGTTAAGGTGTTCGGTGCTACAAAAGGAGAGCGCAATGCAGCTGTTGCCATCCTTCGCTCACAAACAATGTGCACAAGTCGCTCGAGGGTTTCCTTCGCCTCAACTCCGTTACCGTCATAAACCAGTTGCCGTAACGACTTACGTATGCCACGCAGTACATATCGGCTGTCATCACACACTTCAAGATCTAATTTATCGTTTTCGCTGAAACATCCAACGAAAGTGCCGAGCAGAAGTGATGCTTCACTCCTTTCGGCTGCAGTACACATTGGAATGAGTTTTAAATATGTTACATCCTCCGTTCTCTCCATCCGCTCTTCCTCACCTGAAAAGAAATCAAGTGCAGAAATACAGTCTGTCGTAGTCGTTGGAGGCTGTGAGAAAAATCTTTCTCCCCCCTCCTCTCCTCTCCTCCCAGTTTCCTTTTCGTCCCTCTCCTTTCCTTCTACCCTTTTTCTTCAGCTTGTTTTATTATGTGCTTGTATTAATCACAAAAAGGCAAAGGGTTACACGGAGGCCCTTCATGAATAGGAAAAAAAAGAAAGAAAGAAGAAAGTGGAAAGGAAAGAAAAACTATTGATGAAACGGTAGACACAGAAGAAACAACGGGATTAAAAAGCAGATCATTTTTATCATCATTTTGATGCCAGATCGCATTACCAAATTGCGTGTACAAAAAAATCACTTTTTGAAAGTGGTCAGTCTGGAAACAGACACATAC
>NW_027124855.1:10294-12333 GCF_001457755.1 Trypanosoma equiperdum | reverse complement strand
AAAAAAAAGGAAAACAAACAAAATAATAAAATAATAAAAGATAAAAATAATCAAAAGTCAAGATTTATAACAGTCGCTCAAACATTGAAGACAGTTAGGGAAAAAAAATAACAACAGTCAGTTAAAACAAAACCCCCATTAAAAATGATGAGAGACCAAAATAAAAATAAGGAAAAAATAATAGAAAAGGAACAGTGAAGCAACTTCCCTCCCTCCAAGGCTCACAACAAGTAAATAAAAAAATTTTTTAAAGCATGCACAAAAGGACACGTCGAAGACAAAGTGACAGTTGTGCGTTGCTCCCCCGAAACACAAAAGCATAAACACTAACGACAAAAAGCGGTGGAAACCGGGAAAATAATAATAATAATAATAATAATAAACAGCCCCCCGAACTCCCCGTGCGCAACTTAGGCCGGAAACAGACGCGTACAAATAAATAACAAAAAATAAAAATAAAAAAACAAAACAAAAAAAGAGTCGTTTTCCCTTTGCAAGCACCTTCTCCCCCCTAATTTTATTTTCCTGTTTTTATCCCAGTAGAGAGCCATTTTCTCTTTCATTTTCTTTTTTTCATTTCCCTCCCCCTTCTTCTCCTTTCTTCCATATGAAATGTATCAAACAGAGGTCTACAAGTACAGTCATACATATATACCAATGCTAATCAAATTAATATAAGTGAATATAAATATAAGTGATCAAAAAAGTGTGTATACGTGAATGTATAGGCGTATGAATATGTAAATATATATAATTGTAAATACTTATATGTGCATTACGTATAATCGTTTTCCCCTTATAAGAAATTTAAATACCAAACATATATATAATAAAATATTAATATATATATATATTAATATTATTTACTTATACACAAAAGGTTTTTCAGACGTAACAAACCTATTTAACTCCATATCTCTCTCTTTTCTTCTTTCCCCATTTTTTTTTATATTTCTCCGGCTCGAATCCCTTTTATCATTTAGTTATGAAAAATATATATGTTAAATTTTCTTCCTTTTCCCCTTCAGTGGAAGAAAAAAAGTGAGTAGCTCCTTTCCGCATTTCCCACAACATCAGTAAAATATAAACAAATAAAATTAAGAAATAAGAAGAAAAAAAAATTAAGAACAGACGTTAATAAAACACACAAAAAAGAAGAGAGTAAATGAGAAAGCTTTTTATCTTCGTACATCTAGTTTTTTTTCCCCTCTCTACACCCATGCCTTGTTTTCTTCAAGGCAGAAGGTCTACAATACAAAAACAAAAACGATAATAGTAATTTAATAAAAGGCCTCCCGTAGTTATATATGTATATATATATATATTTCATTATTACCATCTTTATTGATGGTAAATGTCGGGGTTGAAATGGTCAAAAAAGCCTAATATAAAATACGAAGCAGCATAGTAGGCATTTTTCTTTCTTTTTAAAAAAAGCGGAAAAAAAAAGACAGTTACGAAATATAAAAGAAAAAAATACATCAATACTGAAAAATATATAGTTATATAAATGTGGGAAGATGCGTTGGTAAGAATGATTTGAATGATTTTTTAATTATTTAATCAATTAATTAGTCTATTAATCAATTTGAACGAGTTTCACTACACGTGCAAAGTGTGATTGATAAACTCTTCTTTACGTATTTGTTCCGGCCGTTGTTGTTTTTCCCCCTTTTTAAATAGCTACCGATATTTGACTTTCATTTTGTTCACGGGTTCGCTTAACATACTGGAAAATATTCATTGTTTTATATTTCCAAGTGACTTTTCTACGGGTTTTTAGCCTCATATCTCCCTTATTTTCTATTCATTATATATTTTATTGTCATCAATATTGTATTATTATTATTATTATTTCTTTTCTTTTTTTCTTTTCTACTCTTTTTCGTTTTGACTCTTTTGTTTCTATTGTTTCTTTTTCCATCTCTCACGTTTCAACCCCAATTGTAGCTGGAAAATAACAACGATAATAATAATAATAATACAATCCTCATTATCATAGTTACCAACAATAATAAAAGTAGTATTAACAATAATAA
>NW_027124855.1:0-10280 GCF_001457755.1 Trypanosoma equiperdum | reverse complement strand
TTTTTTTTTTAAAAAAGACATAAATAATAGGAACAACATATAAAAAAAAGACAGAAATGGTAAATTGAAAGGAGAGGACAGAAAAACAGTCATCACAACATGATGATAATAATAATAAAATAAAAATAAAAAACAAAAAGAAACAAAAGAAAAAGAAAATAGTAAAACAATAAAATAAAATAAAATCGACAGATTTGATACGCATATAAATGTACATCATAATAAAAGTGGGGTGAAAATATAGAAAAGGAAAAAAGGGAATAAATATAACAATTACGAATGAAAAAGATAAAGAAAAAAGAAAAGAAATATATAAACAAAATAAATGATGAAGCGAATCCCGAAGAAAATGCGGAAAAAAAACAGATAAAAGGGAAGAGGGAGGAAATATAAATAAACAAATAACAAAAATTATTACACCGATCCTTTATCTATTTATCCCTTTCGTTTTTTCTTTTTTTTCTTTTCATTTTCTTATAAACACGCAACAGCTTTAGCTCAGAAGGACACTTAAGATTTTTAATATATATATATATATATTAATTTATTTATTTTTACTTCTTTTAAATACATACAAAACGAAGAAAATGTAAAACAAATAAAAAGTTGAATATAAATCTCCCCTTCTCTACAGCCACGTCAAAACACAAACACACACGCACATATAATAACAATATATATTTATTTATAAATAAATGAAACCCTGATATGATATGACACAATAGCAATAATAATAATGATAATATTTATTATTATTATTATCATCGTAACAACAACATATTATTATTATTACCATCATTATCATAGCTGTTGTGTCCTCAATTGGTTAAAATATATACCAACAAAAGTAATGAAATACAAGAGACGGATTTTTTAAAAAAAACAAAAGGCTAATAAGATCCACCTATATCGCACGCATTTATATATTAATGTTGTATATTCCCTCTTTTTCTTTTTTTTTTTGTGGGGGGGGGGATTTAGTTAAATAAACGGGAACAAGTTTAACTGACTGGAACGAAAATGGAAGTAAAGAAAATTTAATACATAAAAAAGAGATACATAAATATTTATTTATATATTTAATGGAAGAATAACAATTAATAAAAAAAGATAGTAAATATATATATTTTTATTAAAAAAAATAGAGGAGGAGGAGCAGGTGGTGGAAGAGAAGAAAAAGACATATAAATAACTAAATAAAAATTAATTAATTAATTAATTAATTTTAAAAAGGGGGAGGTTAAAAAAAAAAAGATAAGAAAGAAAGAAAGGTGCCTCCCCCTAACCATAACCATAACACACAGACAGACAGAGAGAGAGAAAGGCACAGGCACACAATTTTAATAGTGATGAAATCATGACAATAGAATAAATGATATAAGCACATCAGGAAATGCATATATAAATACATACATGTAAAAAAATATATATTTATTTATATCAATTGCATATATTTGTTCACAATCATGCGACAAAAAAAAAATTTAAGCTCCTCTTGAACCAAGAGACGTAAAATCACAACAAAAAATAAAAATAACAACATTTATTACTATTATTGTAATAAACTTTTAGCAGAAAGTGTGGTAGCCGCAGTAAACAAATAATGGAGTTGATCAAAATAATAATAATATAATAATATGATTACAAATAAAGGTATTAAAGAAAGAAAGAATGGAAGGAAGGAAGGAATATGAAAAACACAAAAATTATGAAGAAAATTTTAAAATAACACAATAAATAAGGAGAAATAACAAATAAAATAATAATAATAACAACAAATAATAACAGTAATAATTTAAGAATTTAATAATCAATACAAATTGGAAAAATAGGAAAAATAAAACCGAAAGGAATATATAAACTTTGATCCTTCAGCTTTTTATTTTAAAAAAAATTTCTACTTATGTGGTTGTTGAAGAGAAAGCAGAGTGATGAGTTGAAGGGGGAAGAGGGGGGAAAAAAAAGAAAAGAAAAGAAAGAGGGAGGACTTCCTTTTTTTCCTCTCTGATTTTTATTTATTTTGTTACGAAGTAAATAAAAATTAAAAAAAATAATAACAATGAAAAACAGAAGGAAATAATAATGATAATAATAAACGTTAAACTCAAAAAGGAAAATAGACAATTCAGGTGGAAAGAAATAAAAATTAAAAACAAAAAAAAGGACCACTGCGAAGGTTTCTACCCCTTTAAAAAGTTATTTAAATTAAAATAATTAATTATTATTTTTTTTAAAGAAGAAAGGAAGGGATAAAAAAGGTAAGCGGAAAAAAAAAAGTTGAATGAAGGAGAAATATATGGAGAGAAAAAAAATATATATATATATATATATTTTAAGTATATGATTTCAAACACAACGATTACTGACGTGTATTTTGTGGTGAGAAGAAATTAGTGAGGAAGAGGGGGGGAAATAAAAAAAAAAATGAGGACAAAATAAATAAATAAAAGTTGCAGTAAAGAAGTGAGAATAAAAATAAAACAAAAAGGAAAATGAAGGGTTTGAAACAGGAAGATCTAAAAAAAAAAAAGAAGGAACAATTAAAAAAAAGAATCAAAATGTGTGGAACGAGACTTTGTTTCGGATTGTTTCCCTTTCTTCTTTGTTTTCATAAAATTTATTATTTAACGCAAAGGCGATAAACAAACAAATAAAAAGTGATACATAAACTAGAAATTGAACAGAAAAATTCTTTTTTTGAAAATAATAAAAGATAACAATAACAATAGTAGGAGGAATAGTAATAGCAATAGCAATATATATTGCGATACAACCACATGAAAGAAAGAGTCGGGTAATATACGAAATAGAGGGACATGGCGAAAGTATTTTTAATATAATAAAATAAATTAGAAAAGAAAATGCAGTAAAATAAAAAAAAGAAGGGATGGAGGAGAAATAAGAGGAAAACAAACAAAAAAAGGAGCAGGACATAAAATAATAAATAAAATAATGTCAAGTGGAGTAAAAAAAAGAAAAAGAAAAAAGAAAACAACGGCAACCCATCGGGGAATAAAAACAGGAAGAAGATAGGTACCAGATTGCACATTTGACAATAACAATAATAAAAGAAAGAAGGGAAGCCATACACACCACACACACACACACACACACACACACATACACATACACATACACATACACATACACATACACACAAATATACATATATATATATATATATTTAAACACATAAAAGTACACATGTAAATGGAGACAGGCAAACGGACACTCGGGGACATGTGCGCGCAGGTAAGTCAATGAACAAACAATAAAATAAAATAATTAAATATGTGTATATATATATATTTATTTATATAAGCGGAACATACAAATATGTAAAACATCCAAATAAATATGTATATATATACATAAATATACACATATACATATATACATATATACATATTTATATATTGCAACGGAAGGACTAATGCATTGTCATTTTTTTTCCGACACACGCGATCGCACCCGCTTATTAATCCACAGCACACGGCAACTGATTAATAAAAACCAAATATGCCGCTCCTTTCTTCTTTTTTTTCCGTGTAATCTATATATATATATATATGTATGTATATATGTATGTGTGTGTGTGTGTGTGTTAGTTCTTCTCCTCTTCCTCTCGAGCAGTATTTCTTTTTTTCTTTTTTTGTCCCTTTTCCATCTTTTTTTGTTTTCTTTTCTTTTGTTTTTTAAAAATAAAGAAAACCCTTCCATTTGTTCCCCCACACCTCCATTATATCTCCCCCCCTCCTTCCTTAATCTTCCACATTCTTATCTGCTTCCTTTCCTTTCCTTTCCTTTTTTCTGTTTTCTATTGAGGGATCCCGCATATTTCCCCTCCCTTTTTTTTTATCTCACCCTTCCGCTGAAACGGTTTCGGTTGTCATAAACACAGGAATACAAAAGGCGATACAACGGAAATAAAGACAAATAATAATAATAACAACAATTGTCATTATTAAGAGCAAATGGTCTTTTTTTTTTTTTAAACATAAAAGAAAGAGCCGAAACAGAAACAGAAATGGGAAAAAAAAAGGAAAAAAAAGAAAAAAAGAGGCGGAGCTGAGAGGAAAATACCGAAGATAGTAAGCAAAGGCACTGATGTGAAAAACAAAAACAAAACGAAATATAATATAATAAAAGGAATCAAAAGGAACGGTGGCTTTACGTAAGTGCAGCAAATGTCCCGCCGTCGCCGTTGCTAAAACCCGATACAATTCGAGTTTGATGATACGGTACGGCAATAAGGCATTGCAATCCCGCAATATTACACCCAAAACTTTGCATGCCATGCGGTGGTTCCGTCATTTCTGTCATGACGCCAGATGGTACCATAGGAGATACAACAGGTGAGAGGCCGAGTAATGGTGAGACACCGCCCGCAACAAGTAACGGTGATTGCGAAAAAACAGCCGTGTGACAATTTTGTGGAACTGTAACGGTTGACCACTTGTTAGAGCCAACTGCCGACTGAAGTAACATTGATGGACTTTCCTGTGCGTCCACCATTCGGACAAGTAACGGTGCTGTGTTTTTCAAAAAGTCATTTCCAGACGGCCGTACAGGTGGTGAAGGCGCCGCTCCAGTTGCAACTCCCGGACCTCGTTTATCTCTCGCGAAACGGCATGTAAGTGTCCGACCCTCAACGGTCGCACCATTTAAACGCTCAACGCAAAGAGCTGCAGCCTCCTCTCGCTCAAACAGAACAAAACCATGGCCGCACGATAGGCTTGTCGTGGCATCCCGAACAACTTTAGCCAGCTCTACTTTTCCAAAAGTGCCGCAAAGGCTGCGTAATTTATCCGTGTTCCACTGCAGTGGCAGACCTTGAATGAATATGTTGTGGCTCCGTTGTACCATTGGGCGACTGCGGTCTCCGAAACATGCAACATGGGCGCCTTTCAGTAACTCCATATTGGGAAGTGAGTTACCTCCCTGCTGTTGGTCGGGTTGGGTTTTTACATCCGTCAGTTTGTCTTTTGAGAGGGACGGTGTTGTGGAATTGGGGGAGCGACCGAATTCCTGCCATGGGATACGATCAGAGTGGGCAAACGACGGCATGGCTTTCTCGTGAGCGAAGCGGCATGACAACATCCGTCCATCCACTTTGCAACTGTTCAGTGTGCGCACACATAGAGCTGCCTGTTCATCCGTCTCAAACATGACGAAGCCATAACCCCGCGACTCATTTGTGTTGCTGTCGTGCATAACTTTAGCACTGACAATATTACCGAAGGTGGCGCAGACGCTGCGGAGTTTCTCCGTATTCCAATGGGTCGGAAGTTCACTCACGTATACATTTTTTCGCGTGGCTAATCGCCCAGTCGGATGAGTGGAGAGCGAGGGAGAGATAGAGGAAAAACTTCCATTGGGAAGCTGCGCCCCGGATGTTGAGCTGCTCAGTGGAGTGCGGCTGCTGGGGTTCGGAGATAAATTTTCCACGCAACCGTTTTCATCGGACAAGGGGCTATAGGTAACACTGGAGGCAAATGGGTTGAAAGACAACACATCTCCTCCGTCATGTGGTAAAGGTATGGGGCCGAGAACTTCTGAGGAATCACGTGCACTGACAGATGTGGTGCTTCGGCAAGTGCTAACGATCTTGCTGTCTATTTGTTCCTCATTGTCCGTATCCACATCATCAAGGAGGTTGCGCTGCATTTCCAAAAAGTAGCGGCGTCGCATCTCTTCCGCGCCCTCTTCCACCAGTGCATTTCCATGAACACATCCATAACCGTAATCGCAACAATCCAACACCTCATCAACTGTGCTGCAGTTGCTGTTTTTATCTTCTGAGCTGTGTTTATTGCTGTTTTGGATTTTGGTGTTTAGCATATCCGTAAAGGTCATTTTGGGAGGCGGATGATTCAAACTTGTCTGACAATCCGACGTGGTGTTTTCCTCCGTGGATGTGGTGCGTGGCATGTTGGAACCTCCAGTTGGCGTAAAAGAAAATAAGCTCATTCTTCTCGGCAGTTACTCAAGGCGAAATAGAGCGCAACCAACTAACAAACAATTCAACAACGAAGATTTCTTTTATTATTTTTTTTTGGGGGGTGGTAGGAAATGCGGGTATTGTTCACTTCCCTTATCTTTCCGTTTAGTTGTTTTCGTTTGCTGTTCCTTTCTTCTCTCCTTGCCTGTTGAATTGAAGAATTCCTTTTGCCTAAAGCCACTTGTTAAATCGTATGTACTTCCAGGGCACTTTCGCTTTCAGATTCACTTTCTTCGTTGACTCCGCTCCGTTTCGATGCACGCACCCGTCCGTTTATTTCGGTTCTCCTTTCAGTGGGCTACGACAAAAAAAAAAGGATACACACAGGAGAGGGGGAAAAAATGCCGACTGACTGACTGACCTGTTGTGATGTGATGTAATGTTGCTATTCACGGTACTTGCCTACTTGACTTTGCTGTTTTTTTTGTCGTTCTTTGGATCCTTTTAGCAGTTTCTGGTGCTTTTCTTTTCTTTCTCCTTTTTCTCTACCTTCCTCTGCTTGTATCGTTGATTAATGATGACGACTGATTTGGCAATCCTCCCTTTTCTTTTTTGTTTTGTTGTTGTTTCGTTCCCACAACTTTTTCTCCTTGCCTAATGTGTGCAGAGATGCTCAGCAGAAGTTCAATCTTTCTCCTTGTGGAAACGACATGTCGGTTATTTTATTTTTAAAAAAAAGAAGGGGGAAAAAAGGAAATAAGGGAAAAAGGAGTAGGGAGTAAAGAGAAAGGGTAATTGAAAAAAAAAAATTAAGTCAAACAAAACAGAGTAACGTAAGCAACATCACCGCTGCCGTCATTACGACCCTCAACGAACAAACAAACAAACAATAACACACACACACACACACACTCGCATATAAATAAATAAATAAATAAATATATATATATATATATACGTATATTTTAGATTTTTAAAAAAAATGAATTTAATCCACATGTGCACAAATTCGTACATCTGCCAAAAAAAAAAAAACATTTGCATCTTCTTTTTACTCCCACACATCTTTTATCGTCTCATCGGTTTAATCGGAAAAAAAACCCTTGCATGACCGCAACGAATTCGAACCGGCTCCATCACCCTCACGGTAGCGACGGATTTTCCTTTTTAACTTAAGATAATAAAGAAGAAGAAGAAGAAAAAAAGAGAAGTCTGATAATTTTTTTAGATGTTCATTCGATCGGCAGAATAAAGAAAGAGGAGATAAACAAACAACAAAAAAAACAAATCCAACAAATGAACCAGAGGGAAAAAATGAAAAATATTACTGAATAACACAGTAAGGTCTTTTAAAACACCTCAATAAATCAATAAACCGTACGTAAAACTCATATGCTGCAAAAAAAAAAAAACTCAACGTCTACGTGTGGCCATTACAGTCGACAAAACTACGGGTCAATCACGGCGGCAAAAACGAAAATAAAAAAAAACAGAGAATTCGTCTATGGTTTTATTGTGTAACAAACACAAAATGTATGACTAAAAAACTTTATTTCGTTTCTCTCACACCTTCTATGGATCCGTGAGCCAAATTTTCAAAAGCCTTGACTTGACATAAAAGCAAAATTAAACATAAAATACACGCTGGAAGGACTTATCAAGTGGATCACTGACAAGTTTGCTCCTGCACGCAACTTTTCCTGCATTTTCCCCCTTCCATTTCCACTACTATTTCCACTTTCACTTCCTTCCACTCTCCCTTATTTTTGAGATGTCATTCCTTTTTTTTTTATGGGAGTGGGGGGTCCCGTTATTTTTTTTGTGTGGTGCTCCCCTTTCCATCTGCCACTGATGTGCTTCCACCTCCACAACACATCAAACGTGAAAAGAATCCCTTCACTCCTTTCTTCTTCTTTTCATGTTTGTCCTCTTTTTTTTGTTTTGGTCCAGTCCTTTTGCCCGTGGCTTCGGCATGAAATACAGGATGAATGGGAGTGGGTGAAGGGTCCATAGTGTCGGAAAGAAGTACAGACTCGTTGGGAGGCCTCGGCCCTTCAATTTCTTGAGTCATCGTTTCTTTTTGTAAAACTTCTTCTGTACGCCGCTTCTCTTCATCCTCATGGGATGGGAGTGGCGGCGGGGCTTTGGCTGAGGAAAGCGATGAATCATACGACCACGACGAGTTTTCTTCACTCTTTTCATCACCATCGGCCTCTTCCTCAGCACAGGAGTAATCACTACTGTCAGTTCCGCCGCCACTGGTATCAGATGATGATGATGGTGAGTGCTGTGAATCAGGTAAATGGGGTTGTCGCGTTGCTGCACTTCTCAATAAATTCGTGTTTGCCTCATCCAAATGATCTGGAAGAACACTAGGGGATGAGGCGCACTCAACTTCCGGGTCGTTCTCCCACTCACCGTAGGCGTCCTCTTCTGTTTCGGCAACGTGTTGCTGCTCCCCATCGACCACACACTTTAGCAGAACATCAATAGGAGGTGGCGGCGGAATTCTAGGAGCAAATTTTTCTTGACTAAGTGGCCTTGCAGCAATTAAGTTGTCTCTCACATCGATTGGATGTTCCTCTGCCGTTGTGTCATGAGTCGCTCGTGTACGCATGGCTCGTTTACTCACCTCAGCAACGGTCCTCGCGTCAGGAAGGACAAATAAGTCACGAAAAAGACTCCCTTTCCGACTACACCAACATCCCCATTCGTCAGTTGAGTGGAGTAATTCAACAACCAGTTTCTCCGTTTCCAGACGCAGGTCACGGACGTTGTTTAATAGTTCCAATACCTGCTTGTCTTCCTCCGTTAGTGCCTCAGGTTCCACAACCGGGGGCCGTGGGTTTTCAAAGGATAGTTCCACCTCCTGAAGTGATGTCGATGACTGTGAATATATATGTGACTCCACCCCTTGTGGTGATTTCATTTTCACATCCACGGACGATAGACGTGTTGGAGGTGGGAGCGGCAGTGGAACCCTAACTGGTGTTAGCGACGACTCTTCTTGTTTTTGATTATCCTCCAGCGACGGTTGGTGTTGATGTTCCAACTGCTGATGCTGCGATACCGACTGTTGGTGTAAAGGTATTGTTGGTGGCGGTAGTTCGGCAACTACATTTTTATCCTCCTCACCCACAGCATTTTGAAGTACATCATTACTTTGGGGCAACTCCCTCACTGGTTCAGGCAAAATGGAGCTGCAGTACGGCATTGTCACGTTTTCTGATGCTTTCGCAACGTTAATGCTGCTGTGCGGTGTTGCCATATCACAAAAAGCGGTTGGCGCCGTTGAAACAACGTGCACAGTTGCATCTTCGGAGCCATTCACGTTGTTTGTGTTACCGAAGTCGGTTTTCTCAGGGACTACTTCTCGTTTATGCGGGTGCGGATGGTCGACGTTCGTTTGCTGCTCCACAAAGTATTTAGATGAGAGAGTCTGCGCTACCGGTGAGTGAGGAGAAAAACGGTCAACAACGTTTGGGGCAACCCAGCCAGCCATGAACCTCGATTTCAGTAGAGCCAAAGCCACTTGGGCCCCGCCGGTTCTCCCTCTATAATTGTTCCGAATACTGGGGCCAAAATCCTTTATTGTTTCCATCCGCCTCGCTGGGCCATATCCGTAGGAACCAGAAGAATCTACGAGTGAAGAAAAAAGAATCCGGCGCGGTGTTTTAATTCTACACGCTTTCGGTAGGGCCGACCCTGGTCGAACTTCCCGAAGCCGGTCCATTGCTTCGTCGTACACTTTGCGATGAGTGCCCATCGAGAAACTCAGCCGTGAGGCCTCGGAAACAATGCGCGCAGTCTCTGCATTGATTTCCTGCCGCTTCCTTCGGGCGATCTCCTCTTCTGCTCGAGCAGCCTCACGGCATACTTCCACTTGCCGTTTATGAGACTCGTAAAGAACCTCAACATCCCTGTGACTAAGTGGGTATGGTGATGTATTGGTGAAGGAAGCATAAGTCGAACCACCATTTGCTGAGTTTCTCAAAAACGGACGGTAAAAAACTGGATCATTCCCATCATTGGGACTGTTGTCCTTCTCGTATAGGGTAAGTTTCACCGGTGCCGGTGGTGTGTTCAGTAATTCCCTATGAATGTGCAGCTCGTCCGCAGCACCCTGTGGAGGGGAGCTAGGGACAATCCATGCTGAAAGGCTGTTTATATCGGATTGTTCCACGGGACACCGTTTAATGCTGGAAACACCAGCGATCGGTGGCTCGCCTGGCACGACCGAAGAATTCCCTCCTATAGGTGTTGATTCAACATTTTTGTTACAAGGATGCTTCCTGCTAGAGTCACTGAGTTGCGCACTATTCAAATTGCTTGCCTTCTC
>NW_027124856.1:2207-3486 GCF_001457755.1 Trypanosoma equiperdum | reverse complement strand
AGAGAGAGAGAGGGAAATACAGGAAAAAGATGTTTTGACCACGATTTAAAATCTCACTCGCAAGCGGTAAAAACAACATTGGACCAGACGCCACAGTAGCCAACGCCGACGACTGAAAAACGAGACAAGCGTTAGGATAACTACTAGAGGCGCGTGTCAGAAACTTCCTTTTCAAATAAAGAAAGCTGAATCTGTCGGAACACAAGAAGTGCAAACATAGCACAAAGCGGACTTGAGACGAATGTCTAACACGACATGAGAATATCATCAATTGTGAAGCCAAACCTATCGCATAGAGTTACCCCCTTACAAGAAAGACCACACAAGAAAAAAATGTCCAAACTCGCACTGGTGCTGACAACACTAACTTTGCAGCTGGGCGCCGCAGGCACGATCCACAACAAGAAAGCCCAAATCACTACAGCATGCGGCGCCAGCGACTACTTTCGTGGCCTTGAAATCAAAGCAGGTAACGCAGTGCGTAGCGCGCTAAACGAAGCAATTCAAGCAGCAACAACAGCCACGAAGATAAAGGTTGCGGTCGCCAGCACTAGCCCCGAAAATCAAGCTGCAGGCCGTATAATAGCTGCACGAATCGACGAGGGAGCCATTCGCGCCATGGCCACAATTTTAGCCGAAAGCGAGGCGATAAACGCAGGCGTTTCCGCAATTGGCCGCCTAGCAGGTGGTCAAGAAGTAATTGCAGAGCTGCATTCACTAAAGATCGCCGATGTACCGATAGTAGCAGCGGCTTCGGTAACCGCCGAAGGAACACACCTGAAGATAACACCCAAGCTAACAATAGCGACCAAACCAGCATGCATAGCCGACGACAACAGCAGGAAAAAAGACAAAGAAAAAGACGACGCGGATACGAACGCCCCGGACGCAATTTCTCTTGCAGTATTAACAGCGGCAGAACCCGGGGGCTACGGCGGAGCCATCACAGTATGCGGGCACGGCACAGCGCAAACGGCAATAGCTGGCATAACCTGCGCCAACGACCAAACATCGTTTGGCATCAAAGGCGGATCAGTGTTCAAAACAACGATCAAAACAACAACGAAAAAGGAAGCAAAACTAGCCAGCGAGTACACAGAGGAAACATAGACGAACACAGTTCCTAACGGACCCACGATAACGGCAGAGCTGAACCTCCTACTAGAACTGGAGAAAGCAGTCGACACCATAAGCGCGGTTAGCGTAGAAACTGACGCAGCCACCATAGCAAGGAGCACCGACATACAAGAAGCGATCGCTAGAGCCGTTGACGGAGAAG
>NW_027124856.1:1961-2197 GCF_001457755.1 Trypanosoma equiperdum | reverse complement strand
AGAAACTGACGCAGCCACCATAGCAAGGAGCAGCGACATACACGAAGCGATCGCTAGAGCCGTTGACGGAGACTCGGCGACATATGCCAACCCAGCTACAAAACCCAAAGTTGACGCCTTAATTAAGGCAATGTTTGGAGACAAAGCAGAAAATGTGAAATCGACAATAGAAAAAGACATCAAGGACCTAAAACCCCCAAAGGCTGCAGTAGGTGGAACTGGGGACAGGAAACTTG
>NW_027124856.1:1865-1951 GCF_001457755.1 Trypanosoma equiperdum | reverse complement strand
GTTACTGGTTACCTCGCAGACCAAGAGCAAAAAAAGAAAAACCAAGCAAACCCCTCTTGCCCAACCAACGCAGAAAAGCCAGCAGC
>NW_027124856.1:843-1855 GCF_001457755.1 Trypanosoma equiperdum | reverse complement strand
CAGAAATAAATGACCCCAAAGAACTCGCAGATGCACAAATCTATTACGCTATCAAAAACATCGTCGGTTACCAGGATGGACAGAAGAACATCCAAGCAAACCCCTCATGTCCCACCAAAACTGAAAAAGCAGAAGAACCGAAAAAAACAGCAGACGAATGCAAAAAGCACTTAAAAAAGAAACCCTGCAAAGAAGAAAAAGGCTGTGACTTTGATGAGAAAAAACCGGAGGGTGAAAGATGCTTTCCAAAAGCTGAAACCGACAAGAAAGATGAAAAGTAGTTTTCTAGAAACTTGAGAGTTTCTGTTCCTCAAGTATTTGCTGCGTTAGTTCTGGAAATTTTTTAAGATTCTTGCTCAAATTATGATATTTATGAATTTGAGAGAATTTTCTGAATGTTATATAATTGCCATAATTTGATAAGTGTTAACACTTTTCCATGGAAATGTGTAAATTTTGATAAAACTAAAAAATTTAAAATGTAGATAAAGTGGTCTGTGGGTATAAAATGGTATTGTTGTTGTGCATCAATAATGAGTGCTATTCTTTATGCTTTTTATTTTGTTTATTTTATGGAAGATAGGTGAGGATTATAAAAATAAATGATGATAATGAGAGAAGGGTGTTATTTGATGGATATGCACATACTAATATTATAATACAAGCTGTAATGATAATAATGATAATGGGGTTAAAAAGACAAGCAAACACAGAAAATAATGCAATATAACCACAAAACTGTAAATAAATGTTAACTATATTTGTGCAAAAGTGCCGACCATCCTCGCCAGCTGCAACTGCAGTAGCTTCTGCTTCTGTTCATCACAAATCTTAAGATAACAAAAAATTAAAATGAAATAAAAAGTAATGTGTATTAACGACTCTATGTTAACAACTATTTTCGTTATCCTCACATCAACAGAGTGACACAGAAAGGTCCTATACTTTTCATTACCTGACCAATAAAAAAATTGCCGCCTCTATGAAAGCAGACGAACGTGACCACAGCTAC
>NW_027124856.1:0-833 GCF_001457755.1 Trypanosoma equiperdum | reverse complement strand
TCTGTTCATCACAAATCTTAAGATAACAAAAAGTAAAATGGAATAAAAAGTAATGTGTATTAACGACGCTATGTTAACAGCTCTTTTCGTTATCCTCAAATCAACAGAGTGACACAGAAAAGTCCTATACTTTTCATTACCTGACCAATTAAAAAATTGCCAGCTCTGTGCAAGCTCACGAACGTGACCACGGCTATGGGATAAACCCTAATAACTGAGTTAACAAAATCTACGCAAGAACAGGCGCCAGAATGTGGACTAAAGACGCCAGATGAAGCAACGACAACCAAAGAAGCTGCCCTCTTTTCCAGAATGTAGCAACTCACTCAAGACGATAAAGCACTGATCACCCTGATTAGGAAAAGACAAGGGGAAGCCTGCATGAAAAACAGGTAAAGTCATATTTGCAAATATAGGAGTGTACCTCAATCCACCAGTTTTTATCTAATACCAAAAGTTTTATTCATAAACAGCCTTACATTTACATTTTTAACTATATAATAATTGTTTTAAATTTTTTTATTTTTGAGCTGCTAACACCGTCGCCTATGTGTTAAACAAAAAGCCCTAATTTTTAAAAACAGGTTTTAATCTGTAAACAAACCTGACTCTATTATAGCAGCAACTTATGGAGCCTGCTTAACAATAAGGTGATAAGCCATTACAAGATCTAGACAGTGCCAAGTTATCCAAAAATCCACACAAGTCTCGATCTATTACAAAAACCACCACCCAGGTAAGACAAAAGATTTCAAACACAGGCACACATAAAAAGTACCAGACAGCTCAGCAGCGTTAGGCTGAAACGATGACAACGCAAAACACACAAACAA
>NW_027124969.1:694-1285 GCF_001457755.1 Trypanosoma equiperdum | reverse complement strand
ATCCAACAAAGTGTGCTCCAGGTGCTAAAAAAGCCAAAACTCGCAGAGCCTTTGATTGATGCTCCTGAGGATGCTAGAGTTATAACTGGAGCCGAAATTGAATACATGAAGTTGTACAAACCACAATCAAGTAATTTTCCGGTTGTTTATGCGTTCTTTTTCGTTGAGAACCCGAAGACTTTTGTGGGACTGCAGTTCACAATTTCCGATAAACAATACTGCAGCACCGGTGGGTTATTTAAGATGAAGAGGTATTTGCGAAGTTACTTCCAAGGTTGGGACAATTTTTCCAATGATATGGTATGGGAAATAATATATGTTCAAAGGGTTGACAGCGAAATATTTACGAGGCCGCAGAAATGTGAAAGGTCAACCGGAAAGGGAAAACACAATAATGAGGATGAGGAAAAATTTTGGAGAGAGAAAGTGCGTCAATTCTCGGTCTCACTTAATGGACACATTACTGCACTATACGTTGAATTGCAAGCAAGAGGTGAAAATAACAAACGAGTGAACAATAGGGGTGGTAACAATGGAAGACATCGCGGAAGGAGAGTTGACGGGTAACTTGAATTAACAGACAAATATTTT
>NW_027124969.1:397-684 GCF_001457755.1 Trypanosoma equiperdum | reverse complement strand
CATTACTGCACTATACGTTGAATTGCAAGTAAGGGGTAACAATAACAACCGAGTGAACAATAGGGGTGGTAACATTGCATAGGGTGCGGAAGGATAGTTGTCAGGTAACTTGAATTAACAGAGAAATATTTCTCTGGATTAAGTAACATATGAGTAAGTTCATTAGGATGGTGATCATTTCAAACACACATTTGCAATGTGTATCATTCCACGTAGCTGAGGCTCACGAATACTCAAGCTATTTGATGCCTTTTACTTCCTATATTCCCCTTTCTATTAGTAATTTA
>NW_027124969.1:0-350 GCF_001457755.1 Trypanosoma equiperdum | reverse complement strand
ATTATGTCTCACCAATTACATCATATACTTCTCGCTTTTTTCCGAAAGTCTGCATTATGAATGGTCTTGGACTTGGGAGTGCAGAGTATTATTTTGTACGGTTATCTTTGTTTAAACACACTGTCCTTCCCGTTTATTTACACAGCTGTCTGCTAGAGGATGAAAAATGCAGAAAAAAGTAAGTTTTAGGTGAATGGTAAGTTTTAAGATATCAAGGATGTTGATTCATACAGATCAATCTTCTCTGAGGTAGAGTGGTTAACAAGTGTCAGGGCGTTTATTGAATCTGTTCGCCAAAAGATACCGATACCTTTTTCATTCGACTTTAGGCCAGGGAAGAACCCGAGAGC
>NW_027124857.1:13062-30642 GCF_001457755.1 Trypanosoma equiperdum | reverse complement strand
AAGAACCTGAAATTCACCATGTGGGATGTTGGTGGTCAAGATGTTCTTCGTCCGCTATGGCGCCACTACTACCAAAATACCAACGGGATTATCTTTGTTGTGGATTCAAACGACAAGGAACGTGTGGGCAAAGCCCGCCAGGAGTTGGAAAAGATGCTTTCTGAGGATGAATTGAGGAATGCCGTGCTCCTTGTTTTCGCCAACAAGCAGGACTTACCGAATGCGATGAGCACAACGGAAGTCACGGAGAAACTTGGACTGCAGTCTGTGCGCCAGCGCAACTGGTATATCCAAGGTTGCTGTGCTACAACGGCTCAGGGCCTGTATGAAGGTCTCGATTGGCTGTCAGTGAACATTAAGAAGAGTATGAAGTAGCGGTGTGTGATAGATGATTTAGTTCTTGAAGTAGGTTATTGTTAATACCTCTTGCTATGGGTTCCTTTATATCTTTTTTGCTTTCTTTTTCCCTTTTTCGTAATTTCATTTGTTGCTGATCGCGGGGCACAAATGCGTTTATTGAGGAGTATACGGAGCTTCTTTTGTTCTGCTAGGTTGTTAATTTATTTAGGTGTTTTCTTGATGTATGTTGTTTGTATTTCTTTTGGTGGAAATCTTATTGCTCTGATGTTTTTTTGTGAGATTTGTTTTTTTAATTTTTTTACACTAGAGGGAAGAATGTGATGCGGTCTATACCTTACGGGAGCAAAGTGGGGGAGTTATGTCGCGGTTTTGTGTCTGCATTCAGCCCCGCACTGCACGGTTATCACCGTGGGTGCAAGGGTTTTTTCCCTGAACCTGCTGAATGCTGGTTGGCAATCTTGACGGACTCGGTGCCTTTTTATCGAAATTCTTTGGTAATATGTCCTTCGTTCATGGATGACGAGCGGCTTGGGGCAATAACCCGTCGTTCAGGTGAGCACTTCCCGGGTTGCCGTGTGGCCGCATTGCGGAGACGCATTGGCGTTGCAACAAGCAGTCCATGCTGCAGAGCTGAAGGTAGTGGTGAGGCCCTGCAGGTCAAAGGCGGTCGACTCCCTCATTTTGTTTCCCCTTTAGAGACTGTGGCACCATCATCTCTTGATGCAGTGATTTTTGCGGGGAATGTGTTTGGGGAAGAAATGCTTCACGATGCGCCGTGGCATTTGTCCCTGGCGCATCGGTGCCTCCGACCACATGGTGTAGTGGCCGTAATGGGGTATTCTCCCGTGATCCGAGTTGTGGCACCAGAGGCGGCACGAAACGATGCTGACGATTTTCTGAAGGATCTTGTGGACTCTGCGCGTGCCGCAATTGAACGAGGGGAGGCAGATAACATGCGGGAGGCTTTGCAACGGGTAATGGATGTGAGCAGTAGCTTAGACGTTGGTCACGCGGACATGTATTTTCCCTTCCCCTCCGTACGGAGACGGTGGTTTTGTTCTGAGTACAGTGCAACACCCGCTCAGGTGGCGGCGGCGTACAGATGTCTCCCAGAATACCAGTTACTCTCCACAGGATCTAGGGGAAACTCAAGGGCTCCTCAATGTAGTGACATGGAGGAAACACTGATATGCGAGGGTGGTAGTGGTGACGATGCGTTAAATGTCGTCCGCCGTCGTTGCATTGTGGATCCACTCGAAGCATTGGAGGGTTGTTTGCGTGCGCTTTTAATCTCGGGAGGGGACACTGCTGCTGGCAAGTCGGCTTTACGAGTCCGTGTGAGTCACTTTGTTGTTACGTGCAGCACCCGTTCGATTAATGCGCAATCGCAGTTGCCTCCTCATCCCAGTGCCGTTGAGCGCTTACCACACCTGAAGTAACAAAAGGACATTTGGGTTTCCGACTGTCCTCCCCACGAACGTCTCTGAATGGAAACGGGAACACTTTCCTGTGCATACCAGCGCCTCAGCGATGTTTATGTCCGTGGGGCGATGATGTGGCTGTGAATACCCCTTCCCTGCAGATGAAGTGTGTGCGCGGGAGGTTTTTTAATTTATTTATAAAAAAAGAATCCGTCTTCATTTGTTTGGATATCGGAGCTTGTCCTCCTCAGTTAGTGTGGGAAGGGGACTAACACACACCCTGCTGGAGGGTAATACATCGCTTCCTGTTGTTCGTTTAGTGAGCGCGCAAGGTTGTGTGGGACGTAGTTCGGTTGGGTCAGGAAGTTCGTGGGGCAGAGAATGAAAGTGTGTTGTTATAGACTCTTTTCTCTCCTTACTTTTCGAAAGGTCAGGGGTGGGGGGTCGACTGAAGAACAAAGGTAGTATAGTTGAAGTTTTCATCTGTGGGTCTGGGGAAAGCGAGGCGATTCTTTTCCTTTTGTTCTGTACATTTGCTTCGCGTCACTGATGTCCCCATTTGTGCTCAGGTGGTTGAAGGATCAGTTGTTGTTGGCTGCTGTGAAGCAAACGCTTAAGAACATCGTGAAGGATATTAATGAAGATCAGTTGGAACGCGTAGGCCTTACAATGGGTGGTTGGGGAGTTGTTGTTAAGCTCTCGAACCTGCAGCTCAACGAAACTTACATCAATGAGACAGTTCTAGGTACTGCGGGTGTAGAATGCGGTGGAGATACCGTTGCGCCAGGTTCTACGCGGCGTGGGTTATTGAGCTTAGCGTCTGGGCATGTGCACACTGTGGAGGCTACGTTTAGTGTGGGCACAACCGGGAGGCGGCGGTTCGAAGTGGACGGTGTTCAGCTCGTTTTCGACGTCAATCCTCGTGCAATGGAGTGCACTACGTCCTCCCGTTACTGTGATCATCCTCCTACTTTTGGTGAGGGGGGCGCCGACAGCAAGGGTGTGACGGAGGAAATCCCGCTGTCTCGAGAAACGGTGGAGGATGCGTACTCATCCCTTGACAATGATGGAATTCTCTCGCGGGGTGCAGACGGGAGAGGCCCCAATTACGTTGTGGAGGAGTGGGGGTCTCATTCTGTTGGGCAATTGTCCTCACAACACACGCTTGACGACTGTGTAAGGGCCCTCGTATGCAGCATAAAGAAGTTGGCTTACAGTGTGAGTGGCCGCATGAGCAATGTTAGTGTCATCCTGCGGGTACCACCTCGCGGACAGGAAATAGTCGTCGGGCGAGAGCCTCCATATGGCACTGTAGAGTTACTGGTGTCATTTGAAGGAGGGTTCGAGATTGACGACGCGGGTTCGGATCCGAATGGAGGCACAATGAAGAAAATTGTTCGATTTTCTGGTCTTCGCGCCGCTGTCTATCCGTATGGTAGGCGCCAAACGATGGTTGATGCCGATGTGGAAAGGGGTGAAGTTGTTGATACGGGCGATATATTTTTGTGCAGCGGGCATCCAAAGGAGTTCATACACAGTGTTGAATTCCACCTCAGTGAGGCTGACATGGCGGTTGGAGTGCCGAAGGGATTCAGCAGGGCACAAATAACAACAAAGGTATTCCTCTTCGTGCTTTCACCAACGCAGCTGGGACACCTGGTTCACATCGCTCGTGCGATTGCGGGTGCGCCAAAACCTTCTGAAGAGCCAGCAAGTTTAGCGGCCAAAGGTGATGTCTGCGCGACACGGCGATCCGCTACGTCGCTGAAGATTACATGTGAACTCATTTCATCCACATTTCTACGTTGCGAAGATCGTGAGGGGGTCAAGCGCGCATGGAAAGCCCTTGTAGAACACTTTGAGGATAATAGTGTTGATGAGTTGCTTCTATCCCGGGAACACAGGGTCATTTTACACCGTTTTCTGTTCCGTACAGGGTTCTACGAAGTGTACGTAAGCGGTATTAGGTTGTTGGTATATCCGACGATCACCAACTCTCTTTCTTCAGAGGATGCATTGCACGGTGTGTTTGGAAGTGACCTTGCTCGCCGTTGCTCGGTGGGGATAGTTGCCATTGAGGCATATGAACGGCTCCCGTGCGAAGATGATACCAGTGAGGATGCCCGCACTGAGCTGACTGATTGGAACGGTGTGGGCAACACCAAGTATGGCCGAGTTGTGCTTACCACGAGAGTGAATACCGTATCGAAATCAAAGCGGCGGTTCAGTGTGGGGATTATCATCGGTACAACCCACCCCCTAACCCCTGCGGAGGCAACTCGGTATATCGGTGAATTTCCTAACGAGGGGATTGATGCAGCGGCAACTGTATTTGAGAGCGTTGCTATTATTTTGTCGGGGATAGATCTGATCGTAAATGTGAATCTGAATACTCTAGAGAGGTTAGGCAGTTATTGGAAGAGACTCCAGTGCATAGTGAGTGGCCCCTCTCCTAGCACCGTGGCGGATCAAAGATCGCAAGACGCTGCGTTACCGTCTGTGTTCCCTTCCTCAGGGTCGATCCACTCGGTTGTTCCAACGCAGGAGAATGTAGGCGACAACGTGGACCGGTCGAAAGGCAGTGCGTGCGAGGACCCGCTTGTGGAGTTTCCGCCGGCGCTTCCGTCCTCTGAGACAGCATCTTCCGCAATCCCTAAGAAAAGCGTGGTGGCGCCGTATTTGGTTCTTCGATCGTTTGAGTTGGAGCTAGAGAACGCAATGGTGGAGGTTTTGTTCATGACATCAAAGGCACCAGATCCTGACTACTGTGGCCCTCTTACCCGTCGCCTGTGGGGTCGGCTGCGAGAAGAAGGAGAGGAAATGCATCTCTTCACCAGTGCCTTGTGCGCGGGTTTCGGCGATGTTGAGGGGCCGTATCTTCCAGTTACGCTAAGTTGTTACCTGGAGAATGTTAAACTCTCTGTGGACAGCGCTGGTGGCATGAAGATTTCACTCAGCAAGGTGCTACTATCGCTGAACGACCACAAGGACAACGAAAGAAGCGGGATTCAGTGTTCGTTCGACACTGAAGAAGGGGAACCATGCATTACTGTGCAGCGTCACCCGAACCACCCGTCGTACAAAAATATTGGTACGGCATCCGCACCTAATGTACCCTTCACAAGGGAATACCACCAGGAAGAGGTCAAAGCTGAAGAAAGAAGTTTAATAACTGTTCGGGCAGTCGTTCATCACGTAAGTGGTACCCTCCACAAATGTGAGTTTCTTCTGATCGCGTTCTTCCTTAACCAGGTGGCGGAGACTGTTGACAAGCTATGCATTATGTTTAAAAAATTGCACCGAGGGGAGAGAAGGATGAAGGGTGATACGTGCAGAGATAATTTATCCTCACAATGCGATGACATGTGGAGCGTGGGCGCGGACGGTGCTTCCGAAGCCACAAGCATTAGTATCAGGTTGTTGGTGGGCGAGGTATCGACGGTGTTATGGGCACCGCGCCTTTCATCTGCAGGCGTGGCCATAGGAGAACCCTTGTGGCGCTGCATACCTTACGAAATGCGGAAGGTCACTGATGCTCGACTACTGTATCATCAGTATCAACTGAGGTTTTCAAACGTTGAAGTGTTTTCCTTTCACGAGACGTCAGATGATGTTAAGAAGGTGACTGTTCACGCCGAGACTTTGTGTTTTTGCCTTCAAGAAAATTTGTGTGATGTATGGTCTGACAGCGTAGACTTTCAGTGGCTTCCTGAGCATGCTTCTTCACCTGAATGGGGCGGAACTGTGACGCTTCTCCAAAGTTACGGCACATATTACAATGATGTGGGCGGCCTCCAAACTCCGGCAGACGCTCATGGAACCTCGGAAGTATTGTATGGTCGGCGAGCGGGAGGAGTTTCACTTTGCCGGTTTTTAAATTTCGAGGATCACACTGAAACGTATGATGCAGTTGTGCTTTTGGACCGCATTTTCATGGGCCACCAGCCTGCGTGGGAGGGGGATAACTGGTTTCTTGTCATCTTTAATTATTTGTCAGACCCAAGCACTGAGGTGCTGAGCTCTGCTGTGGCTCAAAAGGTGTCGGGAGTGCAGGACTGCTCCGCGGATGTAATAGATGCACAGAGCGATGATGGTGTTTCGATGGCAACAAGTGCAAAAGTAAGAGTAAGTTTTTTTGACACACTAGTGGAGTATCGACCTTTCGGAAGGTACTCCGTGATCGCTGGCCTTTCTCCCCACATCAAAATCGATATCATTGTGCCAAGTCTTCCGACAGGAACAACCGTTATAAAATTGTACCTCGGTAGAGACACGGCATCATTATTTATTCACGACAACTTTCCAAAGAGTTTATTGGTCATTGACCATGAGACGGGATACAGTTCACTTTTCGGCGACAGAAAGAGGGGTACAGGGGCGCACCTCGCAAACCTTGGGTTTGTAAGGGTTTTGGACATTTACCAGTCTAATGTGTCCACCGATCACGTGAGTAAGTGTTGTGCTAAAGGGGGTGACGCAGAAACGAAAGGCGCAGCGGCAGTAACAGTTTCCTTGAATGCGACATCAGAGAAACCACTCTTTATCACGGTGCACGACCTTCACGTTGCCATGTTCTTTGCCCAAGACTCGCTATATCACTTCCAAACCACTGTTACAAATTTTTTTACGGGGTTGGATGTCGATTTTCTCCCTTCACCGTACTTGTTGGTGCAGCGCAGTGGGGAGTACTTCGCCCACATTACTCAGGTGAAAACGGTTAGGGAGATGTCTGAGGTGGATGTGCATGTCGTGGCACGTGATTATGGTGCACGTTTGCGCCATCTGCTAAATAGTTCCGTCATCGCAGCTTGTCACGGGGTGCCAGAAGTTTTTCACCAGAAGATCGATGCGCCCTGCGTTGACGAGGGCGCACAGTCTTTTTCTGATTTTGATATGCTTGGAGACGTAACCTTTGGGAAATCATCGTGGGGAGTCTGGAATACCCGTAATGATGAAGCTGTAGATCTAACGAGTCACTGCAAGTCTCAGAATTTTTTGTCTGTTCACGCTACTTATGAAGGATGTTTGCCCATCGGTTGTTGGAGCTCCACATCTGGGGACCCTTTGAATTGCCCAAATGACGCACCATGGAGGTTGCCGCCCTTCTCCACCGCGTCAATGGAGATTTTTGTGCGAGATTGTAATCTCGTTGTGCATCTCTACGGCGGCGAAGACTTTATACGCGCAGACGTTCCAGACAAATACTTACGTACCCTCCAACGCTTTGCTGTAGATGAAGATACTGCTCCGGAGTCGTGTGCTAATCAGCTTGCATCGGAAGAGCGTGGGCCTTCCAATGAGCTGAACCGCAACTTTGGGTGTGATGAACACCGCGATGACGTCCTCGGTGGTGGTCGTCGACAGGATGAGCACGTCATTGCTCACCTGAGGGGTATTCGCGCGCAATTTGATCGTTTTGCCCCTGGTAAGGCGTACTTCATGCAATTGCATATTACAGTGAAAGACGGAGAGATCATTGACCGCATTGAGGGAAGCACTGTGCAAACACTTCTAATGGCTTCCTTACCTCAGTCGCTTCGGGACTGTGATAGCGATTTATTTTCAATGAAATGGACCACAATTCTCCCTTCCACTTTGTCAGGATATGCGGGAACGGTAATTGAGGGGAAACCGGAGGAGGAGCTGTACGTTCGTCTCCAGCCTATTACCGTGGCTCTCCACAGGCGAGCCCTGAATTTGCTTCCAAGATTCATTGAGGTGCCCGAAAATGTCACCGAGGAGAATATAATTTGGAAGAAGGCACGTAGAGACTCACTATTTTTCAGAAAAATTGAACTATCTCCTGTCACCATGACACTCTATGTGCAATTTGAAGGGAGAAGCGCCTTTGAAGCCCTACATGGAAATGTCTTTGAGCTGTGTAACTATTTGCTACCCTCACTGGAGCGCGCACAAGTACAACTGCCGCGGATGGTGATCACTTCATGCCCCGCTGAACAAGTGTGGGGGTTATTCTGTCAGCGCTTGGGTGGGGAAATTGGAAAGTTTTGGGGCTTCTTTCTGCTTTGCTGCGCCGTTCAACCGCTACAGCTGGCGTCAAACGTTGCCTCGGCGAGCACTGGGGTTTTATTCGCCCCGCTAAACGAGCACCGTCGCAACAAGCGCTTTTTCGCAGCTGTATGTTGCGCGTTACGTAGCTTCCTTTTGACGGTAACCACTGAGTCACTGCATAGCGCTGCGGGTCTCTCGCATTCGCTGCAGCACGTGACAAGTAACTCCATTTCATACCTCGTGCCGGCTAGTGGTGTGAATCCTGCGGCACGTGGTTCGCAACCGGTGAACGCCACGCAGGGGGTTCAAAATGGACTAATAGAAGTAACCCGAGGGTTTCGCGTAGCGTATGATATTGCTCTTCACTGCCTCGGACCTCAAGGCAACAGCATTTGCCTACCTGTCGCTTTCTCTGCCATGTTGGACGGGTTGCTACGGGGAACCGGCGAAGTGTTGCGGGGCGCTCGCAATGCCATAGCACCAGAAATGTACGAACAAGAGAACAAGATCTTCAAGGGTAAACAAACCAATCCGCAGCAATGAGGCATGTGTTGGTGTACCTTAGGTGCTTGCATTTTGCTGGTGGAGCGTTGCCACTCGCTCATGTGGCAATGTTGAGTTTTCATTCTTCTATTTTCGGTTTACGTTGC
The DNA here is from genome assembly GCF_001457755.1 of Trypanosoma equiperdum. Classification (NCBI taxonomy): domain Eukaryota; phylum Euglenozoa; class Kinetoplastea; order Trypanosomatida; family Trypanosomatidae; genus Trypanosoma; species Trypanosoma equiperdum. Next base: position 22,199 of record NW_027124857.1, on the reverse strand, counting down.
GTTGACTTCCCACTGTTCTATATTTGCTAGCGAGGGTGGTGTTACACTTACGCTTTTACTGACTAACAACGAGTGACTACACGTTGGTGAGTACGTGCGTGCATGTATCTTTGTGATGTCGCTTTTCTTTTTTTTCTTTTTTACCTTCTATGTTGTTGTTGTTGTCTATTTTTGTGCGCGCCGCGTTTTCCTTGATGCGTTCGCTGACTACACCGCTACTTTATTGTGATCTTAATGTAGTGCACTTTGCTACCTCACGCCTTACAGGTGTGCTTGGGCATGCTATACCTCTTCCCTCTTTCCATTTCACGTATCAGTTCAGTTTTTTTTATTTGACTTTTTCCTATCGCAATAATTTTCAGTTGTTGCTGTTGGATGTCCGTCCGTCCATTCCCGCAACCAGTTTATTCTGCGGTACAGTGACGTAGCGCCAACTTTTCCACACCTTACTCCAACACTTGCACAACTAAACAAAACAAAACAAAAAGTAAGCAAAAATGAAAAGAGAAAGACGAAAGTTCAAATACGGAAGCACTGTCTGTTTCTTACTCTGTACTCCTTCATTTCTTTTTCTCTTTTCCATACTTTACTTCTGGTAATCTAAATTGCACTCATTGCTTCCCCCCCTTTGTCGTCTTTTTTACCTCTTTTCCTTTTTGTTATTTCGATTCGTTCAAACATATGAAAAGTAACCGAAAACGAAATAAAACCTTATTCATTTAGGGTAAACGGAAGCGTCGCACAGAAAACGTAATTTATACATATACGTAGTAATAAGACAAAGTTTTATTCCTTATTTGATAAGGAGAGCACACAAGAAGGAAAAAGTGGAGTTTTTTTAAAAAAAAATAGGGGTTACGTAGAAAAAGAGCAGAAGGAATCAAAACAAAGTGGATAAAGGGACAGGATTGCTTTGTTTCTTTTTAAAGGAGGGGGAACCAAGGTGTGGAAGACAAGCAGTGATAACCGCGGGGGAAATAACGGAAGAAAGCAATTGTGCAATACAAAGGTGTGGGGGAGAAGAGCTCATTTGATACAAGTGTGCCTCCGGTTTGCTTGGGAAGGGTTTGCAGTGTAGCTGCTTACTGTGCTTTAGCGTCGTAACTGCATTCCTTACTATCCATTTAAAAGGGAGCAACACCAAAATCACCAACAAGGCAAGCATTTCCGACCCCGCTGAAATGCGGAAAGACGAATACCGGAATCGGCAACAAGGTTCTTTCCCCCTCAGTAACCCGTACTCTCGACAAGGCAGGGGCATGTCAGGTAACCAACACGTCTCCCTCACCGTCCGAAAAGATAATTATACCGACGACAGTGACATCTGCGGTGGTGCGTACTCCTCCACTGTGGGAGACAACAGGAGGCTTCAGCACCACAGGAGCGACGTGGATCCATACTTGCACCATGATACTCAACACACTCGTGATAAGAGGGGCTGGTGTGATGAGCAACGCAGCACCAAGTCGCGCCCGTGTGACTACCCTCAGATGGTTAAAAGTTCAGAGGGAGCCATAAGGAGGTCATCGTCACAACAGCGCTGGATAACTCAGCAACAACGGTGCGATGATTCCGTGCGTGAGGTTCACCGGTGGGATAAGGAAACACGACCAAGCGACGAATGGAATCAGCAACGGCGACACTCAGAGGATGCTCTTGGATCACCGCCTTACCCCAGGTCGCACGGACACCCCCACGGAATGAATGCGGGGCGACAGCCTCCTCACTCGCATTTATTTCCTATCCCGAGCTACGACCGGAGAGCACCCCGCGGCGCACCGCCTGGATACTCAGGTGAAGAGCATCGAAATAGTTCAGAGGGTCACGGACAATTCGCTGATTCGTCTAGTCATCTGATGAATGCACAACGGAGCATAGCTTGCGAACATGATACACAACAGCAGCCGCAACCAGAGAAAGATGTACGGTTGCACATCACTAGGGGTTACAACAGCGAGTTTGACGTGTTGCAACACTTACTCCATCTTCAGCCTAAGGGGGAAACCAACACAGCTCATCCCCGACCTCTCCCTAATTACAGGGACGCAGAGGGGGCTGGTCACCATGAGCCACAGTCGCGGTGCCCAAAGCATCAGCAAGAGGCTTGGGGCGAGTCGCAGCGAATGGAAGGAAGGAACTGGGACACAGATCAGGATAGGGATGCTGCCATGATGGATCGCGACCCAAGAAGGGGAATGGATAGGGATGCTGCCATGGTGGATCGCATGATTGACGGTGGTGCAGTCGGGGCGGGGAGAATGATCGACCGTCGTGGAGGCAACAGGCGGGGCGGCCGACCTTCTGGCTCTAACGTAATGCCTCCGTCGTCTTTGCCACCAGACAAGGAGGCACTTGAAAAATTTAAGCGACTTTACGCACTGCAAGAAGACCAAAATGAAACTGCAGATCACTTGCGCAAACAGGCGTCGAGCACCACTGGTGTTGTCGGAACCCTTGATGTTAGCCAGGTCCTCGACTTAGTTGCCGCTCACGATGTGACGATCGTAGTAACAGACACGGGTACCGGGAAAAGCACACTTATCCCTAAGGCTATACTGGACGACGACCCAGGAGCGAAAATTGTAAACACGCAGCCGCGGCGCACACCCGCAATTAAACTGGCGGAGCGCGTTTCCGTTTTTTACGGCGAGAAAGTGGGAAGCCGCGTGGGGTATTGGGTTCGCGGGGAACATGCGGGTGAAGTGGGGCAAACTCCGATTATGTACGTGACAAATTACACCCTCTTTCTCTATCTGTTACACACCACACCGGACTGTATTGGGATGACGCACGTCATATTTGATGAGTTCCACGAGCGATCGGTGGAGGTGGAGGTGTCACTGTTGCTGATGAAGTTAGTTATGAAGCGCAATCCTGGGCGGATAAAGCTTATACTCTGCAGTGCAACTGCAGAGGCGTCTAAATGGGCGGGTTTCTTTGACGGTTTAACGGTTGGGGAGTATTCCAAGGCCAATGCTATGTACCCCGTGCACGACTACTACCTTGAAGATGTCAGCAGACTAATTGGCGTCGCTTGCGTTGCACCCGATATTGAGAGTAGTGGAATCATGAGCTCAATTCAGTTACATACTATAATTTTTTATATGAAAAAGTTACTCGAGTTCCTAGCCACCGCTGCTAAACCTGGGGACAGCATACTTATGTTTGTTCCTGGACGCACGGTCGTCGAACAACTCACGTTGTGGATACGGGACAACTTGGGTGAAGAACTTGATGCCATTCCATGGTATCGTGACATTGAACTCTCGTACGTGCAGGAGGCCATACAGCGGAAATCGGGGACGAAAAAGAAGGTATATGTAGCTACTGATATTGCTGAAGTGTCCATTACACTTCCAGATGTTGTTTTTGTCATCGATTCCGGCACAGTGAAGCGTCCATACATCACTGAGTCGAACCCCAACTCTGTTGCATTTCCACCACTTGAGCTTATGTGGGAGAGCGCTGTAAATCTCAAACAGCGGCGCGGACGCGCTGGGCGCGTCCAGCAAGGTTTCTTCTTCACGATGGTCTTGAAAGAACAAGTACCTCAGCTACCGCCATGTGACTGTCGTTTAAGCAATGCTGTTATACATGAGATTGTGCTTCACTGTCTGTATTTAACCAGTGCGCCTTATATTCTCTTCTCTATGTGTCCAGAGAAACCTCGTAACGTGAGCGTGCAGTTGAGTTTGAACACCTTGTGTGATGGCGGTTATATTGTTCCCGAGGAGGACCACACCTCTTTGATTGAGCGTATCGATAACCCTGAGCACCTCAGCATCAAGAAGGTGTGGAGTGAACTTGTAAGTGAGGCATATGAATCTCGGTCGGAGACAAAACAAGGTGGTCTGGAAGGTGTAGATAGTAGGCAACTGGCAACAAAACCGCCGGCAAACCTACGGTATCACGTCGCACTACGAGGTCTGATTGTGGGTCGCCTTCCTTTCGCTGTGAATGCGGGCGCCGTTGTGTTCCATGGCCTTCTTACTGGTCTTACTACACTTTCCATAGTGGCAGCATCATGCATTGCGTGCAACTCGCCGTTTTACGTCCCATACGACGTGACGGACAGAGTAGAACGACTTAAAGTCAAAAATTGTGTGCAAGAGACGATGCTTCAGTTCAAGGGCAGGTTGCGTAATGATGTGGTGTCATCGGTTGGTGCCGTACTTGAGTACATGCAAATGCAGCAGGAAGGGCTATCTGAAGAAGGACAGAATACATGGTGCGAGAAACGCTATCTAAGCCGCATGCGTATTGTCGATATCCTGCTGTTGGTACAGCAGGCAAAGGATCAGCTTGGCGCTTTAATCCCATTTGAGGACATCGATGATGTTGGCGATCTCCGTCGACAATATGACACACATGCCCAGATGCTCTCCATCTTGTGTTCCGCAGCATTTATGCAGCGTGGCATTTTTGTTTTGCATGATGCTGAAACTGCGCAGAAGAAGCGGTTTGCCGGGAGCGGTGTGTTCGTGAACATCAACTGCTCTCGCGATATGTCGGTGCCTACAGCATGCCCGTGGACGCGCAACACAGTGTGCGTCCCCTATACTCTCCACACAGCTTACGATCGCCTCGTTGGTTCTTTTAGCTCCCAACTCTCTCAAGAGGTGTACAACGTAATGCTTCTGGTGTTTAGCAGTACTATTCTCTTCGAGGAGATCGTTGACGAAGCGGCCCCAGTGACGTTTGAGGTATGGCAGTGCGGTAGCCGTGTTTTCATTACTTGTGATTGCCAAACGGCTTTGCAGCTGCTTCAGCTGCGACGCTTAATGTGCGCGCGGTTGTGCATACTTCACATGCTCTTGCAGCGCGAGGCCAGTATCACGGACGTTGAAACAATGTCAGATCTCCTGATTGCGAATGGAAGCAACTTTGGCATTCCATGCAACATGGAAGCCAGGCCCGATCTCATTCCCGCGATGATCACATCTAACGTAATACGTATCATTGAAGGTATTGAGGAAGCAGCAACGAAGGTTCGAGTAGGAGGGAATGAAGGGTCTGCAGTGCCGCATTGCAAACCCCGTGAGCCACCACCGGGTTTTAACCCCACGAGGCAGTCCGCGCTGGTGTTCTCTTCCAACGGTTGCGCTCCTTATCATCGTCCAGAGCCCATCCCTTAACCAGTTGGGGTGATGCAGCACCCAAGGAGCTACAAATAGAGAGAGAAATGTGTTGGGTGAATGTGGGGAACATTTTTCTTTTTATTGGAATGAAACAAAAGAACGCTCATCCTCTATTAAAGGACCTCCTCCACAAAAAACGAGGGGAGCGAGGGGAAAGCAAATAAGGAAGGAAGGCGAAAATGAACGTGAACATGCTAATAGAAGGAAATAACGAAAACTTTCCAGTAACTAAAAATGAAAAGATAGAGATTTTCACCCTTCTTGTTGTTGTTATTTTCAGTGGTGTTGCCATTACTACAGTCGCCGTAGGTTTCTTCAAATAAGTGTGGGAAAAGATCTATATATATATATTTCTGTGCGTGCCGACTACTCCTTTTTTTTTTCCACGCCAATACTCCTCGAGCCTGTCCAATTTATAAAACGGTAGCAGGAAAGGAAAAAAGGATAGGGACGGTATGAGTGTACGGAAGTGAAGATAGTTTAAGACAGCTAAATCAATGAATGGGTGAAAAAAAAAGGGCGGAAATGGTGAGTGCCAGGTGAGTTGGGCTAAGTCAGGGGACAACCATATCAGCAGCTGAAACAGCTAAGTAAATTAATATGATTATACTTATTATGAAGAGATAATATCACCCAAGGGGAAAATGTTGGATGGATGGGAGAGTGTGCGGTTAAAGCACTTTTGAGTAATAACGGTAGAATAAAAGGTGAGAGAGGAGGCGCAACAAATACGGGTAATTAATGGCTTAAATAGCGTGAGAAGGATCACAGTTTCATGATAATAGCAATGACTGTTGTTCCAGTCACTTTTACTTTTGTTATGATTATTGCTGTCATTGTTATTCACTCCATTCTTTTTCCTTCGTTTTGTTTCAAATATACCAGTATTTGCTTCTCTTTTGCTACGTCCACATGAGTTTGTTGTTGCGGAGTTTTGGAACTCATATACACTTATACATATTTATTTATTGTGAAATGTTTGGAGGAAATAGGGATAGTTTATCCTTCCGTTTCTCTGTTCGATCTTATTTTTATGTTGTTTTGTTGCCAACGATGCTGCTTCCACGCACCTTTCTTTTTTATTGGTTGCTGCATTTGGAAAATGCAGACAGATGAGGGGGGCCCTTTGCTGCAATTTTTTTCTTTTTGTGCTTCTTCCGTTTATCACATTACTTTTTTTTTTCGTTTTTATTTTTTAGCGCACCGTCGTGGCAAGTTTTCGAGGTTTTCTAAAAAGGAGATTTAATTACCGGTGATTTGTGTTAGCCGATGCATGTGGCATTATATTCAGTGAGTGTTGCATTGCACCGGTAAATCAAAGGACCTCGGTAGATCATCTCAGCTTCTTACTTTGCTTCGACACCTGTCGCTTTGGTTTCTTTTTGTTTTTTGTTTTTTTCCTTCCCTTTATTTCTTGTTGTCGTCCTTGTCGTCATTGTCAGAGGTAAACAGGTAAGTAAATAAATATAGATGTACAAATTATGTATGGATTTGCGTCTCTGTGTGCCCCTTATCTGTCTTGCTTTTCCCTGTCTCTACTTTTTCCATCTGAGTTTTTATTTCATGGGCTGCTGAGAGGTGAGGCACGTGATATGGTGTTGACTGCCACTCGAATGATCCCAATCACATGCTTCACTTAATGTTGTAAATACCAAATTATCAGCATACCTTTTTTTCCTGGTTTCGGTGTGTCGTTGTGTTGGTGGTGTCGTTTCCCCCCCCCTCTCTCTCTCTCCTCTTCTCTACCTTATTTCCTACTTACCCTTCCTCTCCTAATTCTTCCTTGTAACAATTATTGATGCCGAGTCTAAGCATGTCGTATTAATTGAATGAGCAAATATGTTATTATCTATCGATATGCCTATCTATATATGGATAGATCCCTTTATTTATTTGCTAAAAGTTAGTAATGCTCGCTTCTTCACTAATTGGGAAGCTATCGGCTGCAAAAAACAAAAAACAACTCCCATTGTAACATGGTCTTGTGTTGCTTTCTGTTGCACCTCAATTCTTCTCTTTATGCTACCTGACAATGTTGTGTTTTCTCCCTTTGTCACATCTTTTATCCTGTCTTTCGCTTTCTTACGCTTCTTTTTTATTCATTTCTTTTTATTTGTTGTATTGCCATTACGCATTTTGAAAAAAAGACAAGGAAAAGAGGGAGGGAGAGAATACACATTGTTTGTGTGGAGCGTATTATTCGCTGAGTGACAATTCAGTGTTTTGCGTGCTTCGCTCACTCTCTCCACCTTTGATTTGTTTTTCCAATATTTGTTTGTGTCACCGACTCTGTTATTCGCATACATATATATATTCCGTGGCAGGTTCAGCAGTGTGTTCTGCAAGGCTGGAAGAGAGGAAACACACGGTAAGAAGCAGCAGCGAGACAGTATCGTGTAAGTGTAAGCAGTAGTTGTATCAGTCATGACCAAACATGGTGGCAGCGGAGGTGGAGAGTTTGGCACTCCCACGAAGTTAGGCGTGCAGTACTCTAGTGAGGAGGAGCGCAGCATTTACCAAAGAGTGGCTTCGCTCAATGGTTACACATTTGAGGTACCGCCTGTGAATCGTTTCCACAGTAAAGCAGCGGAGTCAAAATTTGTGCAACTCACCGGTTCTCTTCATCCACGGTTTGAGGCGGAACGGTTCGACAACCTCCGGGAGCGGCTGCAGGTGGCGGATAAGAAAGGAAAGGACAGTAGCTTGCAAGCCATCGCTGTACTTTATGCGGAGTTCCTTGGGAACAGCTTCATGAAGGCGAATAATTTGGATTATGCGGAGTTGGAGCGCTGTTTCTATCCTTCGTACCTTCCCTCATACACTTCGGCACTGCGGGCGGTAGGATTGAGAAAGCCGCTATTTTGGAAGCAAGGGATGTTTGTACGCTTAGAGGATATTTCGCGACTTCCACTCTCTAATTGCAACGCTAATAAGGAGACAACACTCACATTTGAGGAGTGGTATTGCCTTTTCTGGAACTACTACTCCCCCTTCAGCACATTGGCTTACCTTATGATGGTGACAGCACAATCGACGCTGCTTAACAGAGAACTAATCGACAGCACGGCAGAGTACATCGCGTACCGCCATGGGTTAATTGAAGATCCGAAAGCAAGGAAAGCCCCCATTCTTTTTTTGGGTTCTCGCACGGGGAAATTTGGTGCCATGCTGAACAAAACTGGGAAAATCCCCGTCCCAATTATTCATGTCCATGAGAAACCAAACATGAACCCATACCTTCTTGTTATTCCACAGCACAAGCAAGAGGAGTTCAAACCACACCCTATCATCAAAATGAAAGACCAGGTGGCTTTGGAGAAGTATGAACCCTCAATTGTATTGTTCTCGGATATGATTATGAATATGGACATCACCGCGATTATTCGTCGCACGGGCTCAGTCCGAGAGTGTATTTACTTTGGAACCCCTGACAGTTACATTGAGGGGAATCCATGGGACACGTGGGGATGCTTCAAGTATCGTCCTAGAGATGCCGACATTGTTCCGCCGTACATACGGGATAATTGGGCGAAAATGTATCTACCGCATCTTTCGCGCTGGATGATTTACAAAACGGACAGCGAAATGCAGATGGGCAACGGAGCCGTTGTCACTTGGATGCGACGACCGCTCCAGCCTTCCTTCAAGCAACGGTTGTTGTGGCGCCTAGCGCGGTTCAAACCCTTCTATTAAACACAACAGCTACACACAAGGCTTGTGGTGGCGCATGAAGAACAAATCAGTGGAGTTGTAAACAGGAACCACCTGGTGTTTTCTCGAAATATCGGACGCTTTCTTCTTTCCCTGTTGGCTGTTGTTGGCCAAAAGCTCCCTTTTTACTTTTATTTTTTTTCAATGTTGTTTATCGTCTCTGACTGGTTAGTGTATGGATATGCGCACGTGTGTGGAAGCTGCTAGTGTGTACACTACATTCTACATGATGTTGTTCCTACACATGACTCAGCCACTTCGTTGAAAACTATTTTTTTAAAAAAAAAC
>NW_027124857.1:3124-13042 GCF_001457755.1 Trypanosoma equiperdum | reverse complement strand
TTTTTTTTTTTTTACACATGAACGTAACAATAAATTTGAATTGAGGAGGAAGCCAGGTAAATACATGAGTAAATATATCTGTACATACACATATGAATGGGCTGGCGTCGCGAGGCTTGGTATTTGCAAAGTTTGTGCCGTGCTTCTCATCATATTTCCCCCCTCGGATTCTTATTCTCTTCCTACCCCACTGTGAACTTTCATTAGTGTTCCCTTCCACATACGAGTGTCGTCTCCCGCTACTGACGTAAGAGGAACTTCAGAAATTTTGAACATGACTGAAGAGAAGCAGCAGAAGCCATTGTATGCTCAACGGCTTTGTGGTATGGTTGCTTTGACCACATTGAGGGCGGGGGATGACTTGCTAGCGGCTGCTGCCAAGGGTAAAATCAGGGAAGATGTTTTAAATGCACGTGCCACACGACTGCTTGGGTTCATGCAGCCACAGAGTGAACTCTCATCCACCGAAGAGGTGCTTCTGAGGGCTTTTCAACAAGAGTTTGACATATCCCAGCCGGGGGTACGACACACTCTTCTGTGTTCTTTTCCTCCAGGTGATGAAAGCGGAGGGTTTTGCCATTGTGCTCGCCTTTACCGCCCCATGTTCAACTACACTAAGTGTGAGACCGCCGATTATGGTTACTATCTCATTGATCTTAGCGTCGTGTATAAGGATCCCACCACCTTGTTGGACGAACTACAGAAGCGATGGATAGCATTGACAAAGGGACTGTCGTCCGAGGAACCTGAACTTGTTTTAAACATCCCTGAGGTTATTCTTGTTGTTTTGCATCCGTCTGAAGCGGCACCGAGAACTACACTGGGGAGTATGCTACCGTCTCTTGTGAGGCTTGTGTCGGACCATACAGGCAAGGAGAAGGAAGAAGAGAATGCGGGAAGGTGGGAGGTACGAATGTCCGGTTTCCCACCACGACACAAATTGAATCTTCCGTTGCGGCAGCTTAAGCAGCTTTGTACCGTTTCCATCGAAACGAGGTCGGAAAACTACACAAACGGATGCAACTGGATCATTAGCAGCCGGCGAAAGTCTGCCATCAAGTCCAGTTCCTGCAATGTGCACCTTGTATCCAGCGACTTTCTAAAACATTCATTGTTCTTTATGGAATGGTGCGTCCCAGAGGATTTTCACTTGATCCCTCGCTGGCCCGCTTTGAGAGGGGAAGGGCCCACAAGCGATGTGCTAGCCAGGTTGCTTTTGGATGTAACAAAGCAAGAAGCGGGCACTACGATCCCTCCGGAAAAAGTTCCTCAAGGTCGGCCTCGTCTCAACATTGACGTCACGGGTAAACGATTCAAAGAGTTGGAGGGAATTTCAAGGAACATAGTCCCTTGGGTGCATGTTTTGTGTCCGCAGTGCGTAAAAGGCGGTGATGGGACAAATTCCCTGTCAACTACTATACACTCGCACCCGGATAATAGTTCCGAGTACAGCTGCGGAGAGGTCGTACGGATTCCATGCGCTTTGTCTTCCGAAGCGTACAATTACTATGAGCATCGAGTGAAAACGATTAACGGCATAAAGCAGGATATTGACGTGCGCTTCGTAGAGAGCGTGTATACTGCCGTTTCTACCGTACCACAACAACATCTAGCAGTGGATAGCTTACTCGGTCAACTCGAAATGACAGAAGAGATGTTTCATAATCTCTCTCTCCTGCAAGGTTACGGGGCCTCCGTACTTCCACTTTCAACCGGTGTCGCAGCTTCCACTTCCGTTGTAGCTGCGACATGCGCGGTTCACGCTGGTAAAACCGCTACCAACAGGAGAGTGACATGGTTGCTGCACAAATGGGAGGCACAACACCGTGGTCTTCCCGAAAGAAGAAAACACACCTCTGCACCGCCACGTTCAGCTAATGAAAGCCACATACCCGAGGGCATCGGATCTTTGTTGGAGGTGCTGAGAGAACAGTTCCTCACGGTCACGGGAAGTGCTTCACCACATCGTGGCCCCTTTTTTCTTTCAAGGGATGGGGAAAAGATGCTGGAAACCCCATTTATCACTGGGGAGAATGTGGAGGAGATTAATGAAAGAGTGGTGGAACTAGCCGACGTGGCGGAGGTAAAGTGCATGTTTGATGTTACAACGAACTCCGAGACAGACGCAGAAGTAAACGAGGAAAATATTATGGTTTCATTGCCATCCGGACTGCTTAAAGACACACTAAAGTCATCTATCGTCTCCTTTGCACCGTGCTCTCCGATCTTAGGCGCGGTTGTTAACTCCAACACCGGCGACGGTGCCGATTCATGTGTTTGCGAGGATGATGATCTGATTGTGTTCGAAGGTGCCTCGGGTTGCACATGCACACCTGAGTCCTTATTGGAACTTTTAGGTGCTGTCCTCAATGACTATCTGAAACTATTTGAAGGAAGCGAAAGGGTCGGATGTGAATCGTTTTGTCGTCGCCGCATGGCTCAGCGGGAGTCGGTCGCCACAAATGGTTTTTGGGGCGCAATCATGGAGGAGTTACGACATGCTTTAGTAGTCGTTAGGGATAACGGTGTGAATGATTTCAATGGGGCGGATGGTGTGGCTGCACATTTTCTCCCTAAAGCAGCGGAGTGTACTCTTCAAACCCTCCGAAAGCATCTGAGAGATGCCGCGTGCGCGGAGGCTCCGGCCACCGAGGGACGGGGAAAACTGTGGCTAAAACATATTGCCTTTTTGTTGGCGCATGCCTCTTTCTCCAACGCTGCTGCGGGATCTGCTCATGTGTTGAATCATCGCAGCAAGTTGAATGATTTCTCTTCTAAGGTGCTTGATGAAGAGCGTTTCAGACGTTTCGTTCGTGGGCTGGAAGGACATTTGTTTTTTCTTGATTCAGCGTTATTGGCTGTCGACACAGCGGTGCTCAAGCGGTGGAAACTTGCAGACGAGGAACTGGGTAGACGGCATCCCAATTAGGAGGGCGTATGCATGAATCGGTTCTGCACGGCTGCAGGAGCGGTAATGATAGCAACATATCCTTTTCAACAGAAAGTAAGGTGTAATTATTACATCACACACAGACACACGTATGTATATACGTAACTATTTATTTTGTTTTCTTGTGGCGTGCGTACGCGTATACATACATTTATGGTTTGGTGTTCGTTCTTTATTTTTATTTTTTTGCTGCATTATTATATATATTTTCAAAGCAGTCGTTTAAAAGTTGTTTCGTTATTTTTTTAAAAGCTCTTTTCTCTAATTGGAGGCTGAGGGGAGTTCACGCGTTGAAACGCTTGTTCCTTTTCATTGTTTTAACATGACTGTTTGATATCATTTGCTTTTTAAACTTGTCTAGACAGATTTTAGGTTGGTTGAATGCTTTTGTACCCCTTCATGTCGACAAGAATGAACAGTAGATACAGAGGAACTTATTTTCACTTTTTCTGGTGGTTTGTAAGTAAAAAAGGAAAAAAAAAATGGAAAGATACAAGGGGGTAGGAAATTATCGGGCCTTTTCGGCTATGGAAGTTGCTCTCGCCCTTCCTTTAAAAAGTAATTTATTTACATATTGTTGTGTCGCGTCGAATCCTTCCTGTTATTTCCCTTTCTTTCTTCTCTGTGAAGTAGTGTCTCCACACTAAGCCGTTTCTCCCTTCATATTATTATTTGCTGTGGAAGGAACTGCTGGCTGTGTGCGAGAGTTTAGGCGGCCTGCGGTACAAAAACACAAACTATCTAGTAGTTGGGCATTTATGCGCCGCTTAGCTACCGCTTGTTGCCTCTCGTGTCACTTTGGCCGCTCGCAGCTCACGTCTGAACGTTTCATTCATATCACCCCGTTAGCTCTACTTGCATCACAGAGCGACAAGCCCGGGTACTCCAATGACGATGCATTAGGAGCCGAAGATCCCTTTAGGGCTGTTGGGGATGCGATGAAGGACCAACAACGGCAGCTTGAGAAGAATGAGGGGGGAAAGGGAGCACTACCTGATGATATCGACCCAACGGCATCGGCTCTTAACCGCCGCCGCAACCGCCGTAAGCGCACAGTTGATACCATATTGGGTGATGTCCTGCATGATGCGCTGCGGTTGCGGGATATGGGGCACAAACCAACCGCTGACTTTGTGTACAAACGCACGCAGGAGCGCATGTACGAGGAGGAGTACGGGCATAAACCGCCGAGTAAATCGGAAAACGCAGCCAAATACGTGCCGTTCCCTCCCGACTTTGGCCTACGGCGCCTGGTTCCGCTAGAAATGGACGATCCGTGGCCTCAGCGGGCCATAACTCAGGAGAATCCTGTTTGGACTCGTCGTCAAGTTGAAGAAGATCGAGCGGCTACGGGGGGTGCAGGTTTGCGTGAGTGGGAGGCTAAGACATTTGGGCCCCGTGAGGGATTTGATTCCACTGGGGAGTTAACTGACGCAATGGACGAACTCGCCTATTGGGAGGAGTGCTTTCTGCGCTTCATTCGGGAGGCGCCACTGCCGCAGCGGCGAACGTTACCGCTTCTGCACGAGCATTACAGGTACTTAACACACCGCCTCATTCGGGCTGAGCGCCATTATATAGCAACGCGGGATGTGGTTCTGCTGAAGTGCCATGCATCTCCATCAGTATACAAAATGAGTGAAGATGTCGTAAACCGAGTCCGTGCGCTTTACTCGGAGACGCATCGCTCGCTTTCGAGCCCCAACTATGATCCGGTGCGCATGAAGAAGTCTGTTACCGGCCCTTTACTACAGATGAGTGAGGCTGAGTTTGAGGAATGGAAAAATGTGCAGAAGCATCGGAGGAATCGTTTTTTGTCAGAGATTCTTTAGGTGACGAAACCAAGTACTCATTATCGCTCCATCTGCCTTTCTTTTTTACCCCCTCACCGCACAAAAATCTGTATCATTCGTTCTTGTGTTATCATTGAAGGAACGCTTTTTGTAGGGCTTTGCTGCATACATTTTCTCTCCAACAAACCAATTAACACATCCCCCCTTCCTTCGATGTTTCAACGCACACCCCCACAATCACGCAGCTGTCTTTAGCAACAATGAGGCGGATCATGTCCCCTCGTGTGATGTGTGAAGTAAAGTTTGGGAGTCGGCCCGCACCGCTTGCCTGTAGTCGGATGTTTTTTATTCCTCCTCAACTTGCGAAGTTGATCGTCACCTCTGGTTTACTTATAGTTAAGGCCTTCCTTGTTGCACATCAGCAGGAGGCTAAGAGGTTGCGCGAGGAGGAGGAGAAGGAGGGCCATTCAGCTACGAACGCTCAGGTGGGGACAGGTAGTGCAGCCCTTATGACATCTTCGGAAGCATTGCAGATTCTTGGACTACAACCGAATATGTCCGTTCCATTGACAGCGGAATCGGATCGGCAGCTGGCCGCAGTGCGATTCGAGCATTTGTTCGCCATTGCGACACGATGCAAAAATGTATTTCTTCAGGGGAAATTGAGCGGGGCTTACAGAGTGTGTGTAGACCCCGAGTGGGATTTGAAGGATGAAGTGAAAGATAGCCATGGTAATTCTAGGGGAAATGACGCGATGTGGTAAGGTGGCACGCCCAATCAATTTTCGATTAATATCAAGACAGGGGAGATAATTGCCACGCTGGGTGCAGTAAACTGCCGAAATTTCTACCAGTGTTTTTTTTATGTTTGGCGTCCTTCCTTTTCATAGTCCTTGTCGAATACGCTGCTGTTTCACACCCGTGAAGTTGAGAAAACGTGCAAGAGATTGAAATGAGCAACTCACTTGTTGTGGGGTTACAACGCCTCACTAATCACATTAATTTGGATAGCAACGTGACCGCATTCGTCCAAGTTAAGACGATATGCACGACGCACGAGTTTCAAAGCGTCAATCAAGCCACGTGTTAGTAGTCGTCCGGTTATCCTGCTGATTATTATTTTCTTCCTGTTGTTTACCTTTGTGTGGGGTGACATTTTACCATTTCATACATTTTTTTTCCCCGCTGGCTCCCACTACTTTACCGATGAGACGCTCTGTTGTTGCTCAAGGGTTTTCTTCTTTCTTCACTTCCCACCTTTCTAATAATTATTATTTTGGTGATTATCCTATTGCAGTGATGGGCAGCGTGGGACAGGCTATTCTTATCGCCCTTGCTTCAGCGTCCGACCCGGACCCTGGTGTGCGTCACCGTGGTGAGGCGCAGTTGCTGGAGCTCAAAGCGAATCCTCATGCCTTCTTTACAAGCTGCGCTGAGCTTTTGGTGGATGCAAACGTTCCGGTTCGTGGGCGACAACTCGTGGGATTCATGCTTAAGAACAGTCTTTCGCATCCGTGTTGTGTTCAGAATCCTGGGCTGCAGAACTCTGTGATGACCCAAGCTGTGGTGGACGCAGATTTTAGTATTCGCTCCGTCGCGTGCACCATCATTAGTTGTGCGGTGCGGGATGGACACTGGCCTGTGGATCCTGTGGTGAAAGTGCTTACCGAAATTATTACCACGCGGAGGGGCGATATCTCAGCGTTGCACGGGGCGATGCGTGCTCTTTCTCAGATTGTTGATGACTGCGTCCAGTTGCTTGACATGCGGCGGCTGACAGGAGCTGTGGTTGAAGCTATTTTACCTTTTCTCCAGGCACCAGTCGCTCCAGGTCGCGAAGGAGAGGAAGTGCAACTTGGCGCGTTGGAGGCAATGGCTATTCTGTTGGAACAGGCCGGTATGGAAGTCAATAATGTCTCGTACGCCAGTCTGCAACCTCATGCCCTCACGGTATTGGAGAGCTGCCTCCACAATTTGCAGAACCCGCCTTCCGATCGGCTGGCGACGAGATGTGTCAAGTGCCTTGTTCTGGTGCTTTGCTTCCATGAGGCCATTCCGGATCATTTGTTCCACAACTTAGCGAATCTCATGTCTCTGATGATGACTTCAGTTGAGGGGCGCGGTGAAGAGATCCGTATTGAGGCGACGGAGTTCTGGCGTGGCTGTCTGTGCTTTCCACGCTTTGCAACACTCATTGAACCCATGCTTGACAGTCTTATACCCGTGTTGATTCACTCGATGGTGTACTCTGAAATGGAAATTGGTATGCTGCAGGCGAACGCCGAGGATTGGAATGTCCCCGACAAAATTGACGAAATCAGACCGCGACATTACCAGGCCCGTGTGAATGACACGGCTGCCGATGAAGATGAAGATGGCGGTGACGGTGACGGTGACGAAGTGGAAGAGTGGAATTTACGACGTGTCTCAGCACTGACACTCGACACTATTGCTGAATACTACGGCGAGAGGATCGTTTTTACTGTGCTAACCTCTATAGACGATATGATGCAACCCAGCAAACCTTGGCAGCTGTTGGAGGCGGCCATTTTGGCCCTGGGCGCAATCATGGACGGCTGCTTCAGTTTCATGACGCCGTACCTCAAGGATATCAGCGATCGCTTGCTTCAACTTCTTCGAGATCCATCCGCCCATTTTCTTGTTGTAAGCATATCGCTATGGACTGGGACGCAGATCGGTCAGTATTTTGTGTCTGATGCCGAAATACTGAAAAATTTCTTGACGTGCGTATTGCAAAGGATGCAGAGCCCATCCAAACTTGTCCAAGAGTCGGCCACTGCCGCCCTCCAGAAGATCATCAACCTCTGTGATGATGGACAGCTGAGCAATGAGGTACCCGTGATTGTTGGAAGCATTACCCAGTGCCTGCGGGGCTACCAGTTGAAGAACCGTGTGTTGCTTTTGGAGACACTTGAGACGGTGTGCGATGTGTTAGAGGAACCACTACGATCGAGTCCGGACTCCGTGGAGGCACTTATGGGACCACTCGGCGCTATTTGGAGTGAGACTTCCAACGATAGCCCGCTTATATTTTCCTTTTTCAGCTGCATGTCGGGTGTGTGTCGGGCGATAGGTCCATCCATTCAACCTGCCTTGGCGAGGGAGGTCTTCGAGCGTTCCTACCAAATGTTACTGCTCCACGTACAGAAGCGTGCCGAAGCTAAGCAGTTAGGCGAAGACCCACCGGAGTACGAGTTTCTAGTGACCTCGGGCGATCTTCTTTCCGGGTTGTTTGATGCCTTGGGTGGGACGCTGGAGCCACTGGTTGAACAGTGCAACCCAGCACTGATCTCCACAGTGATACAAATGACACTTGACGAAGATATTGAGGTTCGCCGGAGTGGCTTCTCACTGCTCGGTGATGTGGCCAAGAACGTTCCCGTCCTAGTGCAGCAGCGATTAGGTGATGTCGTCAAATCTGCCATGGATAATCTCGCAGATTTCAGTGACAACACTAGCAGCGTAGCGAGCAATGTGGCATGGTGCCTGTGTAACTTGTTGGAGAACCAAATGGATGTCAACGGTGTCCAGATGTTGGATGTGACAAATGGTCTTCCGCAGTTGTTTGCAGCAATTGCTCACATCCTTGGTGGTCGTTCCCTCACTGCAGATATGCGCAATATGGTGGAGAATATGTGCGTCTGCCTTGGATACATGCTGTACACAAATCCCGAGGTTGAATCAATCTCCGGATGCCCACTAGAGCTCTTCGCCGAGCGATTCTGTATGTACATGCGTAATGTGAAGGATGGTCCCCACACGGAGGCAGCTTTGAAGGGGTTCATCGGCGCAACGCGTCAAAAGGTTCCGTTTGTGGTGGGGCTCCTCCACCTCTTCTTCGACCTCGCCATCTCCGTGGCATCATCCAGTGCGGAGCTGAAGGGATCCATCTTAGAGTTATTGAATGCGGCAAAGGCACACAACCCTTCCTTGTGGCAGGAGAAAATGTTGCAGTACAGCGAACAGCTTCGTGTGCGTCTCTATCATGTCTATGGTATCCAGTAAACAAAGGAATGGAATGTTGCACAATGGAAGTAGCAAGTGCAAAGAGAGGTACAGGACACTAGGGAAAGAATGAAATGGGAATGAATGGGTGGTGGGGTGTACGGATTGTTAAGGCAAATAAACGTTTAAACAATAAGGAGCACCACGCCCAGTGTTTTACCACCGAATGAAGGAGGATGGAACCTCTGATGTGGGCGGGTAGAGGAGAAGTAAGTGGCGAGCAGGTAAACAAACGATGATGTACGTGTTTGAGTAATGCGTCGGTAAGTGGAGTCGATGGAGACTTAATATTAAAATGATTAGGAGGAAAAGGAGGGGGTGTGGATTTAAAGGAAAGATCACAGAGAGAAGATTGGAGAGCTGTGTTTATTTGTGCTATCAAGATATGATCAGCTACTTTTTATGCCTGTATTTATCTTTCAAGCGGTTTGCTCCTCACCCGCACACCTAAAATATTTCACAATATAAACGTATGAAACACATGCTTTTTTAAAAATTTCTTTATTTGCATCTGTGATTCGTCCTTTTCTTTTATCGATTCAGCTGTCTTCTCCGCTCTTATTTATTTATTTTTGGAACTGTTGGTTCAGAACGTCGCCTTGGACCACGCTTTAACGGTTTTAATGAATTAGCTATACACAGGAGTCGTTAATTAGACCAGCGGCACTGGAGTGAACATAGTAGTAGCAATGTTAAGATTTCAAAGGATGGGAAAGTTAGCGTTGGCGCTGTTGCGATGCGAAGGATTTTGAGGTTCTTGCTGCATCCTATCACCCGCAATCCGCTTTCTCACATCGGTGATTCAAAGTTTGTTGTGCCCACTTTTTTTTTAATTTTAAAATCACAGTATAACGTTATGCAGATGTCTGTCTGTCCGTCTCACGCCCGGAGCACATGTGCAACACATAATGTATTTAAAATTTGTAAGGTACACAATGCGAGTGATTTGTCGCACCATTATGTGAGGCAATGACGAATTTATGATTTCCTCTTGTTTTACCTGTACCTCTGGCACACTTGTCGTTTTGCAGGTATGCTGCTTTTGTAGTGTTGTAGAAACTGAGCCATATTATGACTCTTTTGCGTTTATTGTCAAAAAATTCCTCATCTTCGGGAAAAGAGTTCAAATTTACTGTTCTTTCTAGTGCG
>NW_027124857.1:552-3113 GCF_001457755.1 Trypanosoma equiperdum | reverse complement strand
TTTTTTTTTGAAAAAAAAATTACTTTTAGAGTATTTAGTATTAGGTGACGATTGAGTTCAAGAAAGACAAAGGAAACGAGGTGACAAGAGGTGTTGGAAGCAGGAATATCCAAAAGAAAACGCAAATATGAAACTCATTACACGGAACAATTTTGAAGAAGTTTACCCCGAATTTGTGGCTGCTCTTCAGGGTGCCTCATACATTGCCGTTGACATGGAGTTCACGGGCATTGATCGGAGAGCCACAACAAACTTCCTACGACCACCAGAGGAAGCATTCGAAGACAAGATAGCGGCCGCTCGTCACTTTTCTGTAGTTCAGATTGGCTTCAGTATTTTTCGGGGTACTGAACTCCTGTCTCCTCAAAGCGGTCGAGACTCCAGGGGTGCCACCGGTGACCCGTCTGCTTCAAGCGCATACAAGGAAACGATGTTGAAGGAATTGCAGTCCTTCCGTCCGCAGGACAGTGATGTCCAAGGGTTGGTTGAGGTTTTGCAATCTATGGCAAATAAGGGGCGGGTGGATCCTAAGGATATTTCCAAAATGGAGGATTTGCGAAAGAAAATCAGGCAGAGGTGCTCGCAAACCAGCGCAGGCACCATATACGATGAGTTGAGTGCATACGATGCGCTTGATGAAGTGGATAAGGCGATTGATCTTGCTACTCGCTGGGAAAAACGGCTGACCTCCCCCAGGCGTCAGTTATGGGCACGCAGCTACTCCTTTTACTTGCTTCCCGCTGCTTGGTTGGATGATCAAGATCCCGAGTTGGTACTGT
The DNA here is from genome assembly GCF_001457755.1 of Trypanosoma equiperdum. Classification (NCBI taxonomy): domain Eukaryota; phylum Euglenozoa; class Kinetoplastea; order Trypanosomatida; family Trypanosomatidae; genus Trypanosoma; species Trypanosoma equiperdum. The sequence goes on along the minus strand of NW_027124857.1, from coordinate 2,334 downwards.
CGACGAAAACGATGGAGTTCCTGCGGAGCAATAATATGGATTTAAACATGTGGATCTCCGAGGGGTTGTCCGTCGTTCCATTCGAACCATACGCGAGGGCGCGAAGGGCTGATCGCATTGCAGCTGAGCTATCGGATCCAAAAAAGGAGATGGATGCGAAGTTGGTTGCTCTGAGGCAGTGGATGCAGGGGGTTACGGATTGTGACACACGGGATCACTTGCTCGGCGAGTTTAACGAAATTGAGAATTTTGCTCGCAACGGTGAACTACACGAAAGCTTGGAAGTGTGCTTACCTCACCTCAGCCAATCCCACCTATCTAAATTTAATGCGTTGATGCGGGATTTGGGATTGCGGGTCTCGAAGCGAATCATGAAGAAGTTACCACCGGAGGCTACGACTCATGAAACCATCTTTCGGAACCCGCGGTACTTCGGCACACGTTTGCTCTCCGCTCTCGTAACGGCCACTCGGCAGAGGCGCAAACCTCTCGTCATTCACAATGGTTTATCGGATTTGGCGTTCCTTTGCTGTTTGATGCACAAAGAACCTCCGCAGAACATCGTGGAGTTTAAGCGACTTGTGCGCGAAGTGTTCCCAGTGTTCTACGATACTCGGACGTTAACATGTGCACCTTCTTTGCAAAGCATTATCGGACTCACTGGACCTCTAATGAAGACATATCTCATCCTTAGCGAGCAAAACAAGACGGTAGATATTTATCATGATGCGGCGAATAATTTTTCTACAGATGGTGGACCGAAAGAGCATGATGCAGCCTGGGATGCCTTTATGACAGGCAGTCTCTTTGCTTTCGCGCAGCAAGAGCTTGCGCAGGTGAATGCAGATTACCGCCGCCTGTGCGGCATCACTCCAGTTCATGGTTGCATATTTAGTGTGCACTTTTTGGATGACAATGAAGACTGTCTTGTCCAACCACGCTCGGCAGCAGCTTATTTACTTCACAGAAGTGATAACCGTGGCTTTCATACAGATTCCCTTCGTGACAAATTTGGCACCCTCGTTAAATGCGTTACTTTCATGTATAATGGGGATGACTGCCTCGTCACAATTTCGGATGCTGCGGTGTCAAAAAGAATGTTATCTCAGATTGAGCAGATATTGCATAGCTGGGCACAGGCACAGGGTTATTCTGTAACTGCACTAGATGTGGAGGGTCAGATGAACAGGCATCGGATCAAACATTTGACTGAGAAGTAGCATTAGTGCTTGCGCCAACTCCTATGGAGATGCTCATTTGTACACAATCCTCTCTTTTTTTTCCTCTTCTTCTTCTTTTCCTCACTCCCTTTTCTTTTTGTTTTTTAATTGTACTGTAGCGCGTTGGGAAGTTCAGATAACCCCCCCAAAAAGTACATGTATGAATGTACATAAGTGGAGGCTCCGGTATTGATGTTGTTTCCGTTGGTGTGTTGTTTTCGCATTATATTATTATTACTATTGTTATGGTGCTTCCTTCTCGAATATTCTTTTTTTTTTGTTCTTCACCCACTCGCTTCATATGATATACGCGCGTACAGGAAAAAAAAAAATGTCACAAACACAAATCGCATGTTTATATGTTTACACATATAATACGTCTTGTAGTCAAATAGATGGAGTACATTCCCGCTTTTACACCTCTTCTTTTTCTTTTTCTTTTTCTTCCCTTTTTTCTTCCCTTTCCTTTTCGTGTCTGCGTGTGCGTGTTTTCTTGCAGCCCCTTTTGGCATGACGTTTGGTGATTTTTTTTTCTTTTCTTCCCCGTCCCCCAGCTGTTGTC
>NW_027124857.1:0-542 GCF_001457755.1 Trypanosoma equiperdum | reverse complement strand
CTCTCCCTCTCCCTCTCCCTCTCCCTTTCTTTTTGTTTTGCTTAAAAATTATGTGTTCAATTCCGAGCGTTTGGGCGCATATATATTTTTTTCCACCCTTCTTTTTTTCGTTTCTTAATTTTTTTAATTGTTATTGTCGTTGTTTGTGTAAACAATTTTCTTACCTTTTTTTATTTCTATTCCGCCTTGTGCCATATAACTGTGCGTGTGCAGACCTGACAAATAACCGAGTTTGGTTTGCCTGATGAAGGCGATGATTTTTTTTTTTTCTGTTGTTGTTGTTTTTTCCACCAAATGATGAAAGGAAAAAAAAAAGAACAGAAAAGGGCGGTTGCCCGCATATTGGAAGTGGGTTGTTGGAAGTTGAAAGACAAAAACAAAATGTAGTGAAATATATTTAGTGCTCACAGTGAGAGAAACATGGGGACATGTGCGTGGTGGGGCGGGGGAAGAGGGGAAGGGAAAGTGGGGAAGCGTTTCAAATCAACTTTGGTATATTTGTATGTTTTTTTTTAAATATTTCTTTTATATATTTTTAAAAA
>NW_027124859.1:0-1122 GCF_001457755.1 Trypanosoma equiperdum | reverse complement strand
CCTCATAACTCTTAAAAATAAACAAATGGGAAAAAGGGGGCATCACATAAAAGCTGCGACAAATGTATTATCCAGTGTCTTTTCTTAGTAAAAAACCAAAATACTGCTATGCATTATAGTGATTCTAACCCTGTCAAAAGTACTAAAGAAGGCTTTAATGATATAGACGTCGATATTCCTTACCTCATACCCATAAAGGAAGAATCACCAACTTCACGCTTGCTTACTTCACTATAAACTGGCGTCTACCTCCTATGAAAACTTACCTATCCAGCATGAATACACATAGATAAGCTGTCATGTCCGCGGGTCCTCCAGCGTATATGGTAACCGTATTAAAGTGGATTACAAATTTCATTGAAACTTTTTTTTACTGAAGGAAAACATACTGCAACAACAATCGTTACGGACCAGTTTCCACTCAAGACAAAAGGCAACACATTCCAGTTTTTCATCCACACGCGGTCAGTGACACTGCATAATATGCCTTTAGCCTGATCCATAATACGATTCAGCCAACAAATTCCCATCCACAATTGGCGAGTTGATGTCCTCATCTAGTAAAAAAAAAGCATGTGAAATATTCTCCTAACAAATCACCAACATTCCTATCCACAGAAAGACAATTAATAAGCCAACCTATTAGCTCCGTTAGTTTAATCCTCTACCAAAATCATCCTAAGAACCAGCTAAAAAAATTGACAAATAAATATTTCCCACTAGATGAACAAAGCATCTTTTCAACCCATTCTTCACAAGACTTTACAATAACCACAAACTGCGCACATAAACATAACAAAAAAGTAGTGACACAACGCACAACTTATCAAAAAACTTTCGCAACTGCAACAAATACTTTCGGCGAAGCCAGCACCATTTAGATATAAATCAAAATTTTTACAAATATATATATTTAAAAAAATAGAAAAACAGACACATAAACATACAAACCTTTCCACTACTTCAATCAAAAAAACATAAAACAACAGACTAATAAAAAACAATTTACAACCAAAATTCAAAACATATGAAAACAAAATACAATAAATACACATTATACGGCCACCATCATAAGAATCCTTTTCGTACAGGCGAGTACACACAGTATACTGCCACCCCTGT
>NW_027124860.1:162664-166156 GCF_001457755.1 Trypanosoma equiperdum | reverse complement strand
ACCTTAGCTTCCTCGGCAGCACGCTGAATTGCTGATGCCAGTGGCATTTCTGCCTCCGTTGTACCAAGCACAGCCAGAGCTGACTCAATACCTTGTAGGCACTGGGCACGTGTAGATGAGTTTCTTTCCGTTTTTTTTCCTTTTTTATCTTGATGTCCAATGAGATTTTGTTGTTTTTCTATTATTTCATTTAGTTCTTCGATTTGTTTGTTTATCTTGTTGTTATGGTAATGCTGTGGATGTTCGTTGTAGTATTCGTGTACTATTTGGAGGCGTTCATTGAATTCTATTTTGTCGAAGTCTATTCGTAGCTGTAGCTCGTTGTATTTTTTCGTTGTATTTTCTATTATTTCCTCTGCTTTCTTGACGGATGTGTTCATTTGTGTGAAGGCTTCGTAATTTTGTGTTGTTAGATCTTTTTCTTGGTGCATTCGTGACTGATCTAATCGATTAATCAGTTCGCTCATTTGTCGAAGTTCTTCGTGTTTTTGTCGCACGTGTTGTACTGTGCATATTTCTCTTTTTGATCCTGTGATTTCCTGTATTCTGAGGAGCTGCTCTTCGTTTTGAATCATATCCTGTATTCGCCTTTTTATGGTCATGTTGTCAGTTCCTAATAGGCTGTTTATATGATCTAATGTGGCTGTATTAAACTGGTGGAGCTGTAATTGCTTTTCCAATTCGTCGCATCTTAGTACGGGGCTGTCTTCTTCATTTTCCGTGAGGGCAATATATTTGCCTACTAGATGCTTCAGGGTGCTGTGTTGCGTGTGTAAGTCTCGGATTGAACTGCATAAGTCTCTACTCTCGCGGACGCCGTTGTCGTCCACGCTAACTTTGACATCCTGTGTACCGAAGACCTCACCTGCAGCTTGAAGTAGTGTTATGTGATTACTTAACGCACGCATGACGAGTTCTAACAAACAGTTTGTGTCTGCGCCGGAGCATAGTGGTACGACGTTCTCGAGTGTCCAGTGAAAGAACCGTTCTAAACGGAACGCTATAATGTGGCCACGTTGTTCACCGTGGCTGCACGTGAGCCGCGTTGCCCACCGCCTAATGGATTCGTCGCTATCCGCTTCATCACATTCATCATAACTTGCTTTGTCTACGCTCTCGATTTTAGTGTTTGAGACTTTGTCTTCACCACTGTCCCTCCCCAGTTCTTGGCTGCTTTCACCACCGCAAAGAGCCCTTTCTAGAGGCGGGAATGACACCGTGTCGGAAGGCACGACGACTGTTGTCTGTGTCATTGTGTTCTGCAGTGTCCTTAACTTTGTTTGCAATACTGCGAGATCACTCTCCCATCCGTCTTTGGCTCGAAAAAAGGTTTTGCGTAATGCGTTAATCTCTTCGTCCCGCGTCTTTTGGAGGTCCTTGAGTTCGTTCACAAGATTCTCTAGAAGAGTCTGCTTCGCCGTGGCGGCACGGCGGGCTTCATCCAGTGCTGCAACCGTCTGCAGGTGCGCATACGCCGTAACAAGCCTTCTTTCGCCGCGTGTGTCCACGCCGCCGCTTATGGCAGATAGCACACATTCCACCACCGTTACGTACTCGCTATAACACGCCTGAAGAAGTACAATTGTCGCCTCCGTGTAAGCACGGAGTCCTTCGCGGGCGAGCCGCTCTGTATTTTTCTTCTCGCGTTCCAGCTGGTGGAACTCGTGTTGAGGAGCTGATCTCAGTCCTAGGTTGCGGTGCGCCGCCCGCAATTCGGCGAACATATCACCTTCATTTGCACTACTCAAGTTCCGCTCTCGTTGCCACACTTCCTGAGGTGCATCCGCATGGACTGTGCTACTGCTTAACAGTGTAATTGCGCTACCGTCTAAGACTCCCCCCTCGCGTTGTCCTCCAACTAAGTTTTGTGCACTATCAGCGTCACTTAAGGTAGACAAGCAGGGAAGTTGCAACCACTCCTCAGGTGATGTTACGAGCTCCCTCCGGCTTACAACTGGGGACAATTTTGTGCACCCCTCTGTACGTTCCCTCGCAATAATGTTTTCCATTCGTTGCACACGCACTTGTTGCCGCTCTTTCGTGAAAAGCCCCCTCGCTTCGGAAGTGCGGTCGTCAGAGAAGGTTCTGTCGTACAGACTGTTCCACAATTCCAGTTGCTGTTTAAGATCTTTAACCAGCGGCAGCGGAGGCTGTGTCTCGTTCAGTGTATTCAACCGGCAATCCACCCCTTTCCGCAGCTCACCAAGCAGTTTTTCTACGTATTTCAGACTAAACTCCACATTTGGTTCCGTATTCGATAACGATTCTCGTCTACAGTTAGGGAACGCCCCCGACGACGCCACCGCATCCGCGAGGTCTACTGCTATTCGTTTCCACTCCTGCAACTCATCTAGTTTCATTGTGAGTGTGCTGATGTCCAGGTTCGTCTCATCACTTCCACTATCATCACACTCCTTATGTGATGCGCTTTTCACACACCCTTTCCCACTTCGTCGCCCTCCCACTACACTCTCATCAGGTCGCTGAGTGCGATTCAACTGACACTTATACCTCCCAACGAATTGCTGCCAGTACTGAAAATCCTGCACGTTATCCGTGCATAACACAACGTGCTCACGCTTTGCTAGGTTTGTCGACTCGGCTACCGTTTTATCCCGTACGAACTCCAGTACGAGATAGTAGTAAGGAGGCACCTGGACATCCGCACGCCTATCTCGTGATCGTGCTGAAGATGACGAGGACGAAGCCGCCGTTTGCATCCCAGACACAGTGGACGCACCAGACACCTTTGGATCATGTACAAATGACGCAGTGCGCTTTACTGAATGAAAGGGGACGTCCTTAATCAACCGCGACTGCTTTCCGCAAGTGGAGTAAACAAAGAAATGCCCGTTTTCAATGCTCACAATGTTCTTTGACCCCCGGCCAGCGCCCACCTTGAACATCTTTTCACTGTCTGCGCACATCCACATTTCACTCCTGATTGCGAGGAGATCCCCTTCATCAGAGTTGTACAGGTCCATCACAGGTCCCTGGGGAGCGAAGGGCATCGACGTGCAGCAGTTGTAATGTCAAAAAATGTGCGTCTGCCACAACAGCAACCGTAATAACAAAGAAGTAACGCCAACAACACGCGCTCTTGCTGCTTTCCACCACTGTTCAGTGGTACCTTTTGCGCTATTGTAGTCCAACTCACACCTGTTTCTTTTTCTTCCCCAAATTTCTTCAAGGAAACGTAAAACAACAACAACACCCCACCTCAGCTTTTTCGCTATTTGATATATATATATATATACGTTTAAACACTGATCAGGGAGAATACGTATGTACAACCAAAGGGCGGTGCAGCTGTGCAGGGGTTCAAACTCCTGTTAACGCACCACCTACGGTTACAAAAAGGGAAGTGGAAAAAAAGAATGGAGAAACACGCCAACTTAAATTTAACGGGTTTCTACTTTTGCTGACTCCTTGACTACTTTACGGTGTTGTTGTCGTTGATGTTAGCTTTTGATTAATATATATGTGAGTGCC
>NW_027124860.1:151665-162654 GCF_001457755.1 Trypanosoma equiperdum | reverse complement strand
TATATATATATATATGTATATATGGGTGTTGCACTTTCCTGTGAACCTCTTGTCTTCTCTCGACAGGATTTTCCCTTCTTTGCTTTCTCCCCCCTTCTCTACCACCGTCTTCTCCCACAAGGTTGAAACTATTCCTACCCTGTGTCGCCTATAACACAGTTGATGGTCTTGTACTTTTTTGTCCCTCTTTTCCTTTATGGTCTTCGTCGGTTGGTTTCTTTTCAGTTTCCGTCCTTATAAATCCGGGGTCTTTATATATATAATAAATATACGTGGAAGCGCAATTATTTCTTTCGCTACGTGGACTAAGTCAACACAGCACTTCTGTGAACTAAAACTTCGTTCAAATTGTTTACTGCTACTATGGAAAGACAGAGGGAGAGGAAAACGAGGAGTTTAGTCCCTAGAGGCTCTTTACACTGCGCAAATGTAAGCTATCCACTGCCACAACGAAAGTGACGCAGGTGAATTAAACATATCAAACAATGTGAAGAGAGGGAAGCGACAGGGGAATATATTCGTGTGTATGCAGGGGAAAGAAACAGAGGAACAAAAAATGGCGCGATCTCATCATTTAGTTGAAGAGGGTAGCCAAGCCTGACAGCATTCATGCGGGCCACAACAATATGAGGCTATTCTGCCGCACTATTTTCCCTGCCTTTACCGCCTCCCCGAACGCACCGTCAACTATAACGTCGTGTCCGCCACCCACTGTTGGTCGACAATCATTTTATCTGCGATAAGCACTTTATTGCTGCTTTCAGTACTCTTTTGCTATATATGGATATATAATTGTAACTGCCACCAGCACCGTCTCTTTTCGAAACGGCACTGCTCAGCCTACACAACACCACAAGTAACCAACGAACGATGGAAAAGAGAACCCGAAGCACTGGAACGTGTCGCTATAAAAGAGACGTCACCGAGCCGAAAACGGAACTGTTCTCTCGCGGTCTGCTTCTTTTGCCTTATTATTTTGTCCTTGCCTTTCCCCCTTTCTTTTGCTCCTGTTGTCCCTACTCGTTTCACTCCGCGGGACCACTACCCTCCCTTGTGGGTGTGTCCAGTGCTCTGTCACTTCCCCCCTCCACTGAGGCAGTTGTCTTGTCATTAATAACTTCTCGAACCGCATTATTACCTGCCGTTGTACTGGAAACACCGGGAGTGCCTCCGCTTCGTGATCCCTCCTTCTCTAGCGTCACAGCCGCAGCGACTCCGCCTTCAGTTTCAGTGGGGACTGTTTTGGAATCGGGTGCGGGCTTGGGAGCTCCAAGACGTCGTACGGTAACTTTGACAACAGGACGTCTGGGAGCGTCAGATGCTTCTGCGGCGATATTTGTTATGTTCGTCTTGCTCGACGCATCCGATGGCCGTATGACTGCCTCCTCTGCTGGGGTTCGTTGCTCTTCGTCATCACCTCTGCCCATTTCATCGCTGGTGCTGTTCCCGCCCCTCTGTTGGGATCCGTCAGTTGAGGAGTAGCCGTCATCACCGGTATAACTGCTGTGTACCGAAGTGGAGGCGTCGCTACTGCCACTACCCCTACATGTGCCACTGTCGCTGCTATTGTCACTATACATCATTGAGCTATCGTCATCATCCCCGTCGTCGCTCATGCTGTCATCACCCGAATCCGCCCCGTCACCGCGCACCTCGCATCCAGGAGGTAACCGTAAAAGTGGATCGGAGGGCACCGTTGCCCAAGGCGGAAGGGGATGATAACCAGTGAAAGGCTTACCAATGAAATGAGACAGACTGCCCAGTTCATAGTGGGTATGCTCAGCATACGGATCGCTCGACTGCGGTTGCTTTTTTTCGCGAAAAAGAAGCATGCGCTTTAGTCCTTCGAATGTTGCACTCTGTCGGTCCACAGCACAACCCACAAGTCGTGCATAGTCACGCACATCGTAGTCGTCATCAAAATTTGCAAGTTCAATGAGGTAGAAAAAGAGTTGCCTAAATCGTTCGGCCACCGCCCCACTTCCATCAAGGAACATCCATATCTTGCACCCAAGCATGAGCACCTGCTTCCTCACCTCAGAGCCTTCTGTCTTGAAGGATTTCACGAGTATACGAAAGCATTCCGGTGCCGCAGCGGCGATAACATTGTGAAGTTGAATGTTCTCACCGACCAACCACAATATAACGGCCTTGGCGGAGTCGCTGGTAACCTCGCCCTTTATTACCCTTTGCAACAGACGGTATACGAGTCGTGCAGTTTGCCGCCCACTGCTGTTGCCCTGTACTACGAGCAATTGCAACACCTTGATAGACTCAGACACAACCTCTGCATTCTTGTGGGACAACAGAGGCAACACCACCCTCATTACCTGCGACGTACACACCGAAGAAAGTCGCACAGCAATTAGGCCTAGTCCCCTGACAGCATCAACCACATGCTCCACGTGATAACTGCGGGTATAGTGACGAAACTCGCGGAAGAGATCCGGGAAGTTGTTAGCCGTAGCGAGTTTAGAGATGATACTCAGCTTGAGGATGCGTATCTCCCTCTTATCTTGTGGCATGAGGAAAAATTCCCTAATGTATGGCACGAAAGGCTCTGCGTGTGTCAGTACAATAGTATGAATGGTGCTGAGGACGACCGAGTGCCGCTCGTCAGGCCCCGCCAGCAAACGAAGTAGTGGGAGAGTGCAAGCGTCCATGTCCGCCTTGGGGCCACAGTGGCAAATAACAGCGGTAGCGGCCACAACAACAGCGCTGTTGAGGCTCATCAAAAGCGGCTTCACAGAGTCAAGAAGCAGCCGGTGATCAGAGTCAAGAAGCATGGCTGCATTGGGCCCCCCTCGGCGTAAGCCAAGCATTTTTCTGTCCCAGGAGGAGGAGGAGGAGGAAGAGGTCGTTTCGGAAGAGCTTTCTCCATCATTTGCATCATTTACACCCTCTTCCTTGTCATTCTCCTTATTTTTTTTACTTTGTTCAGCTTCGTCTGATGAATCGCTTATCAGCTCGCGTCTTCCAGTCTGTTCGTTTGGGTCACAGAACTGTGTTCGCGCGTAGCGAAGCAACACGTGTATCAGTACCACTTGCCCCCACTCGTCACAGTCACCGATGACACGACACAGGTTACGGTAGACTTTGTGGATGAAACTTACTTCATGGGGGCATATCTCCACAAATGAAAGTGCGGCTGCAGCAGCCACTTCCGAATTTTTATCGGCTAGAAGTTGCTGAAGGATAGAATATATCGTCTCCAGATCCGCCTCGGACCCGTTGACGGCGTAAACTTGTGCAAGGGATATAGCTGCGGTCTTTCGGACCAGCGGCTCTGTGTCTAGTGCACATTTCTGCACCGCAACCATCACAAGCGTATGAATCGCCGGTATCCGCATGGCGCTTAACATGCGCAACGCTAACGAACGCACGTGCATACTATGGTCCATCAAGTCCTTTTGAAAGGCTGAAATGGAGAGAAGCGCCTCATTTGGTCGCTCCTCCGCGTAATGTGTCACGAAGAAGTAAATCAGCTTTCTCAGTTCTACAGATGGGGAATGGATGTTCTTCACCACATCCGCAAAGAAGGTTGACATGTCGTAGCCCTTGCACATCTGTGCAATAATGCGCTTCATGGCAACACTTTTTTCGTGAATACAGTCGGAATTGAGGTGACGCCTAAGGTCTTCCGGTTTTGGTTGCACAGCAAAAAATTGTGCATCGCCAGAGACGAGTGAGCGGGCGCGGGATACGATACTCCCACCACTGGAAATAAACTCCTTCGCCCTCTCAGAGGCCAATGAAGCCTTCTCTGCAATGATAGCGCGGTTCATCCTAACCACTTTTATGATGAGAGCCGACGAAAGAAAGAAGCGAAAGAGAACCGAGAAACCGCCTCAGGAACTGAAGGGGAGTGCTGCGCTGCAATCACAAGAAACTTCTGGACGTTGGGAGCCGAGTCAACACAAAAATCGCACTGTGTACATTTAGTGAAATGTAGTGCAACTTTTCCCCCTACAAAAAAGACCCACAAACGCAAAAAAAATTTGAAGCCATTATTAATATTAGTGTGCAGAGCAAAGGAAAACACCACTGGTGATACCTTCGGAGGTGCCTGCTGGGCACATGCAGTGACTTTCACAGACGCCCCCCCCCCAATGGGTATTAGATAGGTCGATGCCACACCTACTTCCATATGTTAAATTTCGACACACACTTCAACAAGTGGGAGTGTCCCCACCACCTGATACTACGCTCGCATCTTATTCACTTCTTGGCCGCTTTTGGAAGAACGATTCCAAAGATGCTGGAAGTCGATACAAACAAGGGTGTATCTCCTTCACCTTTGCGGGCCTGGGTTCCAACAACAGATCCGGAAAGTACGCACATACGCCGCAATGGTCGCTGTATTGAGGTGGTGTTACAAATAAGCCGGTGGATGGAAGTCCACGAAACTGCAGGTCCCTCGCCTCCTTCTTTAGGGGTGGAAGACCTGTACCGTCCATAGCTGCTGCGGGGTACGCCCCGTGCCCCGCTGTACGTTGTACGCCAAGCAAATGGGATGCACCGTCAAACTCACTGAAAAAGGGTGACGATGTGTTCTCACAACCGTCCACGACCACCTTCTTACCGTTGTCTTCACCCGCGTGTCCAATGCCCTCAGATAATGTGCGGACAACGTTATTCTCCGTATCGCGGCATGGAGCCAATTTTGGCGCTAGCGACGCATCAATCAAAATGTAGTCTATGCGATTACCCTCGTTTACCACTCGTTTATTTTTCGATTGATCCCAGCACGTGTACGGGCACGGACAAACATCATTAAGTGCCTCAGGAGTAAGCCCCACCAACATTGTGTCACGCAAGTTCAAATCGACCAGCAGCTCTTTCATGAACTCCACACCTGCTTCATCGTGCGAGGGCAAACCACAATACTGCACTAAAACAAATATATCCCGATTGTGGTTCGTCTGCTGCATTCGAAGGAGTGTACTGGCAAAGACACTCGTAACACCCGCCTCACACAACTCCGACAGCGTTACCCTCGCCCCACTACCCTTGTTTTGATGATACTTTAACTCTCGACCCTTCTGTACGAGTTCTTGTAGCAAGTGGTTACCATCAATGGTGACCGTAGTCTTGCATTCCTTTGTAAGGCCTGAGAACAGATTATCAACGCGAGCACACCTTCCGTCGTTTGGGTGCGGATCGTCACTTTCGTCAACAAGAAATTGCAATGTTTGTTCCGCAATGTATCCCTCTAGGTGGCACACCGTATCTTGCCCAATATATGGATAGCTCTGCTTCCACTCGTCATTGCTGAGGCTTCGTGCAAGATGAACGAGTCGCATGAAGGAGGGAAAACCAAGGCGACGTTGGGACCAGTGCGAATCTTCCGCCCGAAAAGTTATATTGAGGTCTCCAACCAAGATAACAGGTTTCCCGTTTTCCTTCTTCAACCGTGCAAGAAGGCTCTTTAGGCATGAAAGGAACCTCATTTTGAATGCCATTCTCTGACTGTTGCGTCCATTCACAACGTAGGTGTTAACCAATACAAAGGCGCTGTGGCCCGTCACCAGCACACGACCCTCATCGTGCAGTTCCTCCACAGTGCTCGTCTTTTTGTCGCTTGCATCGGGGCTACTGTTGCCTTCCTTGTCATCCGCCTCAATAAAAGGTCGTGAGTCACACCACCACGTAAGCCCCTTGCGAGCAAATGTCGCAACGCCATTAAAGCCACGCTGGCCTCTACCACTGAAGGACCAAAACGATTCCCATCCCTCGACGGACACGGGCCTACCGTCACCAGCGCCCATTGCATATGGCTCATCTTTCAGCTTCTGCCACGAGCCCTTTACCTCCTGTAAACATACAATATCAGCTTGTGTGTGGCGCAAAAATTCCGCGATGGTACCAAAGTCGCTCCGTATCAGACGAGCTGTGGAGCCCCACCCCGCCACATTCCAGCTGATGAGAAACATAAATAATAATAAACAATTAAAAGTAATGCTGACCCCAGTAGACCCTATTTGCGAGTCTGTGCCCGTGTTTACGAAAGTTGTTTCGTCCGAGGCTCCAACTGCTTATGCTTCTGTTGTAAAAGGTAAAAAAAAAGGAAACAGAAACAGAAGGGAAGGAAATAGAAGAGGAAATGCAACGACCATACGCCAGTTAAGCAATCGCTGGCACCGTAATCACGTAGACGACTGATTATCGGATGTTAAACGTTTGAATTAAAAAAAAAAACAGCCAAAACGGCAGCAAAACAAAGGATCACAGATATATCGTACTGTAAAGAAGGGAAACCTGTTGCGAGACAAATCCGGTAACGAAAGACATAATGGTATTATGGTAAACCAATATGTAACATCAGTGTTAACGTAGAGGCACTGAAGTAACGGAAGGCGTGAGAGGAGAATTTTAAAAATCCCGCATTGACACACGTAGCACGCCTAAACACCGCGTGGAATAACTGACACGGCTGCTTCATAGCGTCCCTACCTACTGCATTGAAGGAAATACACAGAGACACCTACTAAAAGCGCCTCTTTATTTCGTTGCGTATTCGTTCAAAGAATCCTCCTTCACTGTGAAGCTTCTTTCCACTTGACAAGAGCAATGCCTCGTACTCTTTTGTGATGTTGTTCAACTGGACTCGACAAGATTCTGAAAGTGACGGTACCGCCAACAAAAGTCTGATACTCGGAATAAGATATGACCTTACCAATTGGGGTGTTACTACAGCACAATGGGGGATCGCAGCAAGGACAGTGAGCACAGCTTGCAAAACCTCTTGTATCTCCATAGATCCCGCGACGCTAACCACTGTACATCGACCCGTCACGCCCGATCGTTCCGCGGGCACGACAGCAGTAGGGCTCAGTGTTTTGGCCAACTGTTGAGCTACCGTTGCCAAGTAATTGTACAGAATTTGCTCACGCGGTTCGGCAGCTATTATTCGCATGAGCGAGCACCAGTGTAGTAGAAACACAACGCTGAGACGCGAGAGGTATCCTTCGGCTTTCACGGTGTCCAACACCTTCTGAAGCACCTCCTCCTGATCTTCTGGTTTGGTTATGAATGCCACCATCGAGACGGCTGTCTTTACTGCCGCCTCAGTCACTTCAAATACCTTGTCGTACATCAGGGGATGCACCGCTGGCCACAAGTATTTCATTTGTGCCCCGTCGTCTTCCATTAAGGCGCTGACACGTTCCACCAACGCAAGTGCAAGTACGCGTTCCGGAACATCGGGTGATTGTGCGAGGGAGTTTAACGCGGAGAGAACAGCCGAAGCCCCAGTTGTTTTACCCGGTTCATCTGTGCACGCCATGAGGTATGTGAAGGCAAAGCCACACACATCATGTCGGTTCCTGGCATCAGCATGAAACACCACTCTTTTCCTCTCTTCTTCCTCCTCCGTTTTCCCTGTAACTATGGTATCGCGCATCAGCGCGGTAGCGTCGTTCACGATGTCTCGCACATCAGCGGAGTTAGCACCTGCATCCTTGTCTTGCAAACCCGCCACACAAGTTAAAAACGTTATAAAAAAACACAGGCATCGCTTATGGGTCTCTCTGCTTACTGTTGAGTTGCCTGCCCCTGCACCGGCGGCATCCTCCCATCCGGTAGCATCACTGCCGTCCCGTCCCGCTATGATGAGCAGAAGCATCTCACGCGCACGTTTCCAATCGGTTGTACTAAAAGAGGAAACCATCCTGGCAAGCGACGAAGCCAAGGCACAGGCACATGAATACAACGTCTCGTGTTCGTGGAGGTCTAAAAGAAGCGAACGCGTTGTGGGTAGTACCACATCCAAATAAGCATTGATCACCGCGGCGGAAACAACCGGCTTTCCGGGGACACCCCCACTTCTTTCAGCAAAAGCACTCCGCGCGCACGGTACATCCCTTTCCTCAACGTCTTCTCGTGAATGGGTGAGCGCATCACCAATGAGAGTTGCAAGTAATGTGATGGTTCGGTCAGCACTTTCGTCCGTAGCATCGAGCACATTCGCGGTGGTATGTGAGGTTACAATATCCGTAGCGTGAGAGCCGGAGGGCATGGGCTTCCCGTGGTTTGTCCTAGCAAGCACCTCCCTGTTGACAAGGGACAGAAATAACGGAATAAAATGCGTGAGTAACATAACACGTGGCTTAAGGTTAGGAATGATGCTTTCACGCATACTTCTGAGTGCTCGACGCCTGACGGTAGCGCTGGTGTCGTGTAGCATCAAACGCGCGTGAAGCTCCAGAAACCTGGAGTGACATTCTGTCACTTCATCATTGCACTGTACACCACCAACCAAGTCTATGCTTGGGCACGTTGGCCAAAGCGCTGTCAGGCACCGCACTACGTGGTAACGCACAGTTTTTGACTCGTCTTCACTAAGAGGTAGTAGTAAGCCCTCACAGATTGCCTGCCGAAAAACTATATCTTCCTCTTGCTCCCCCATGAGTTGGACTAAAGACTCGAGACACGTTAGCGCCAAAATCCTTCGCTCTGCGGCCCTTGCGTTTGCCAAATTGTAGAGTTCAGGTATTACTTCGTGGCGCATAACTGTACGCGGTGTATGTTGAAGCGTTCTGACCCAAGCCCCTGCCACTACTGATCGGTGTTCGGCGTTGGGGCGAAGGTACAACGAAAGAAGAAGAAGACGCGCCGCCACTCGATCATTCTTCTTGCTGCTAATTGTAGCAGAAAGGCTGATTAGTGGAATGAGACAATCTTTCTGTAGAGGATCTACCGCATGAACAAGCGTTGGCAGTTGTTCAGAAAGAACCGAGGTTACCGTTGAAAGTTCTTCCTCAGCTTTCGCCACGCGGCTCAATTGCGCTTCCCCATGATCTTCAACCTCCACCACTCGTGTATTCGAAGTTGCGGATCCACCCCCACTTGTAACGTTCGACTCAGCGGAGACGTCAGGCACTTCCGACTGCAGCATCACTTTTTTGACAGCCTCTGCGACGGCAGCGGCTCCGCACCGCCTCTTATAGAGCAGCAGCATATTCACTACGCTTTGCTCCACAAGTGTGTTCATCATGCCAATATTGACAGTACCAGCGCTTATGGTTAGCGCAGCGGCACATCCATCCATGTCTGCAAACACCAGAGGTGCAGGAAATAATTCATGATGCACGTCTTGCCATTCGTAGTAAAGTTCCAACGAAGTCATGGGGCATTGATGGTCACGTAGCCACATCGCTACTTGCTCATGTGTAATAACTTTCATGTAATATTTCCGTTTCAGTGGCTCCGGAAATTGCGTCAGAACAATGTTGATTTAAACATTCGGGAGGGGGGGGGGGAGGAAAGGAGATAGAAGGATAAGTGCAGCAAATGGAATACTGAAAAAAGGGAAAAATGACGCAAAAAATTTACTTACTCGATAAATAGCATTATTAATAACACCAGCAAGCAATAACAAAATAGGCAAAAATTACCATTCAAACGTGTATTGCACCGAGCAGCCACAGCGGTACGCATGACACTTTCCAACGTAAGTGTGTACCGGCACAAATCCAACATGTCCCCTCATATTTCTTTTTCTTCCCCTCTTCAACTCCCTCACATCACATTTGCACGTGAAAAAGTACAGGCGTGTGCGCACTGAACAGCGGTGAGTGAACTAATCCTTAATCACCTTTCAAACTTCGTGCACTGGATGAACTAGTGTTATGCTTCAGGTAGAAATACAAGAAACACAAAAGGAAGTAAAAAAAAAAGAGGGAAGAAAAAAGATACAGAGTACCAACAGTAACAAACTTATTCATTTAGATGATTAGCAATTCGAACAATAAAGTCATGCGAAGGTGACAAATGCTCGTGACAAACCGGATGTATGCGTTGAGTCAGAGGATGGAAAAAAAAGAAACCCATTGGCAAACTGATTCTAAAGGTGAAATGGCGTAGTCGCAGGGCATACCAAAATATCCACAAAGAAATAGTGGTAGGCTCTAACTGCGTTAGTTATTAAAAAGGTGAATAATGGGTGGAGGAGATAATAAATAAATACAAAAACACAATCATATACAATCATGTGCTCTCACACACACACAAAAAAAAAACGCACATGCAAGTACGGAAACATAGCCTAATTTTAGTCGTAGTAACAGCGGTAACCCCTTTTCTGAGTGGTTACGTATACGACACTAACTTCTTCTCTTTTCATTCCTTGTTTATACATAATACTTCAATTGACACTTTTCCCTCCTATTTTTCTTTTTTGCTGCCTGCTGTCACTTTGCACTTCTTCCTACAGCAACCGTATCTTTCCATTTCCTTTCTTCCCCTCCTTTTCTTTTTTGTTGGATTTTTTTTTTCCCCATTCAAGCATGCAGCAGAGTTAGTCATCGGTAACACTCTTGCCACTTGTTAGTTTACTACAAGCAATCTCGAGATCCTCCGGACTTCGCTGCGCCATTTTTGGTTCTCTCGCCAAGACATGTTCCTCAAATAATGCAATATGTTTCTTTCGGTTATGTTCCATACCTCCTTGGTAAAGGCGTGTAACAAACTCCTGCTGCTCTGCCTTTTTCAGTTTCTTTTCTTTAGGGCGTGAGAGGGAAACCTGGTGCTCAAACAACTGTCTTAAATTATCATTCTTTCGCTGAATGGATTCATTATACAGACGCGATACTAAACCCTCCGTATCCGCCGAGTCGAGCTTTGGTTTCCCCGCGTGGTACTTTTCTATTTCTGCATTGAGGCTTTGCTCAATCTCACGGAGCCGTCTTTCCTTGTGCTCCATGGAATCATTGTAAAGATGTTTAATACTGCGCTCCCTCGCCTCTTGTGGGAGTCGAACGGATTTGCAGAGTGGTTTCAAATTCACCTCACGCGAATGGGGTTTGCTAAGGCGTTCCACACTTCGCTCCAACTGTTCTCTGGTGAGAAGGATTTGAGTCGGTTCGTCCTCCATGAGCGCCACTACGGAATACAAAATAATATATTTATATATATATATATATTGTTCACAAATATATGTGTTTGCTTGTTATAATCTTTTCCTGTCCGTCTGCCTGCCTCTTTCACCTC
>NW_027124860.1:150841-151626 GCF_001457755.1 Trypanosoma equiperdum | reverse complement strand
TTTTTTTTTCTTTTTTACAGCTTCTCGGCGTCCGGTTGAAGGAAACGGTTATCTACTGAGCCCTCCTTTTTCCTCCACAGGTTCCTCTCAAAGTACAAAATTCAAGAGGAATAACCCCCTTCCAAAAAGAAAAAAAAAAGAACAGAAGAAAAAAAAGATAAATTAACCAAATATATGAGAGAAGCACTAAAAGTTACATCAGTCAATCACAGATAAAGCCTGTGGCAGTTTCACTGCAAAGAAACACAAAGTTTTGCAGCGGCAACGACATCACTATAGCTGTAAAACAAAATATATAAATATATATATATATATATATATTTATATACACTACGAAGTCTCCCCCTCCTCCACTTCCACTTCATTTCTTCCATCCGGCTATTTTAAATATCATTATTTTTTGAATAAAAGAAGAATATCGGAGGAAACGATAAGTTTGCCATGAATCAATGTAAAATAATATGCTATGTAAACTTGAGTGTACGTATCTCTACATTTTTTTTAAAAAGAAAAAAACACATACATTTGTCTTATTTATTCTTTCGGTTTAACATGATGAAGGATAGAAGAGGAGAAGGGGGAGGTTTCTCCAAGCAAAAGGTTCCAACGCATCGGTTCCTTTTCTTTTTTTTATTTCCTCCACGCAAATATTCAAACATTCACACGGTACAGGTGAATCTCTTTCCCCTTTTAATTGATTTTTTAAAAATCAATTTACTAACTAATTATATGGTCATTGATTTTTCCGTTTGTTTGTTCGTCGGGGAAGAGGAGGAAAGGTGCTA
>NW_027124860.1:110934-150831 GCF_001457755.1 Trypanosoma equiperdum | reverse complement strand
AAAAAAAAAAAACAAAAATATTACTGATGCCATCTGGTCCTTTCCGAAACTAAACTAGTGTCGGTTAGTGTAGCTCATTCGTTTGCATTTTTTTTTTACTTATATATTATTAAATTCATTCGCGTTTCGCCCCCTCATAAACTGTAGCGGCGAGGCGGAGGGGGGAAATAACGTCTGAGAATTCAGAACATATCTGTACGGAACGAAACAATTAAAACAACAGCAATACCAAAAAACAAAACAAAACAAACACACAGCTCCAGAAACAGACGAACAGAGCCACTGAAGAACAAAAAAGAAAAAAAATGAGGTTGGGAAAATAAGAAAAAAAACAGGGAGAATGCAGTTTTGGCAAAAATATCAGTAATATGAATGGCAGTAACGGAGAATATAATACAGCTTTTTTTTTTCCTCTTCCTCCCTCCTCTTTCAATGGTGAGAAACAAAGCGATAACAATCGGATATTAAAAACCATGAATGAGAGGAACAGAAAGGAGGAACATTGAGGGAAGAAAGAAATAAAAATACACTACCCACCGAAAGAGAAAACAACAAAAAAGTTGTAAAAGAAACAGGGTACAAATGGCAACAAAATCACATTGGGAAACAATTACAAGCCACATCATGCATCTCCGACTTATTGAGGTTATTACTAACCACTGATATGTACCCAAGCATAATGCGCTGTGGATGAATAAAGAGGAAGACAATACGTCTACTGATACCTTAGTTTAACTAGGGGAGGGAAAAGAAAAAGAAAAAGGCAGGCAGTACCTTTACTCAATGGGAGGAATGACCAATTCACTACTGCTACGACGCAATTTTTCCACATTTTCGGGTGTCCAGCGGAAGATGATGTGTCCTTCAAGCTCCTCCTCCGTTGGGGCGTCTACGCCATATGCCGGAACAAATATGTCAAACAGCGCCTTCACTGCAGCTTCGGAGGCTTCAGGAGTGCCAACACTTACGTGAGCTCCCCAATCAACTGCCTGACGAGCAACACTGCCGCTAGTATCGACATATTGACAATAAAGGCGGTCGAGTGGCCAATAACGGCCAAATCCATCATCTTGAATACACGATTCAACAATGGTTTCACCAATGAGACCACGTCGTGTTAGCTCCTGCAGATCTGGCTGCTTCCCTTGTCCAAAATCGATGAAGTTGATAAGACGTAAGGAAGTTTTCGCGCCTGCGGCGGGGTTGGTGCTCGCCGGGAAACACAAATATTGGGGCTTCGTATCGTTATCCGGTTGAAAAATGGCGAACAAACCCTTGAACGATTGCATCAAGGTTCCGTCGGTGTCGGTACGACGAAGGTGAGCGAAGCCAAGATTATCCCCACGAAGTTGTCCATTTAACATCAAATCTAGTATTGTGCAGTCGAACAGTGCGCGCAACACGAGTTGCATATACAAAAACTGAAAGATTTCCCCGTCACACAGTGGAGAGTTTACAAGGGTGTCGTAGCAGGGATCGAAGTCGTCGTCCTCCTCTGTGAGAAATCTACCAATAACGCCATCCATCAGAGTGGTTGCGAGATAACAGAGTTTCGGCCACTCACCGGCGGGATCTGACACTCGTGTACATGTTTTGAGATCCTCTATCGACATATTGCTGGGAGGCACGGAGCTAATCACAAAATCATACATATGAATATATTTCCCAATACCGTACTTTTCCATCTGATTGAAAAAGAGAAGAAACGCTACGCTCGTCAGTGATTCCTTAACGTAGTCTTCGTGGGACATATCACATGGGATAATGAAGCATTTAACTGCCACAGGAATGCTGTTTGGGCCATACCTGCCTTCATACACCAGGCTGCTTCCGCCGCTCCCGAGGTAGCGCACAATTTTAATTGAGTCCACCGGGCCCTCAAATGTTGTCACATCGCCGCATTTCAAGTACTGCCTCCAGCGCTGTATTACAGACTCTTCTTCCCCTGGTTCCTGCACACCTGGAGGCTCAGCCCCTGGTTCCTTCTCCTCTCTGGGTTTACTTTTATTTGGAGACACCGACTCTGTGGGACAAGATGCACACACAAGGAGAGGTCCCAAATCACTATTATTTGCCCGCAGACGTTCGAAAGCACTTACGCTGCAACGGTAAATACGTGGGGGGATGGCAGACTGCCACACAGAGGCTCGACCAACACCAAAGGATGGTTCAAAAAGTCCAAATAGCTCCTCCAGTGCAGCGAGTGCATCCTTCGGATCGTCGACGTTGCGATGCATAGCCCACTCTGTCACAACATGTTTCCCCAAGGTACCCTGACACTGCAGCCGCGGTGACGCACCAAACAAACGCTGCTTCTTTACTTGGCGCCAACGAGCAGGGGAGGTGAAGTGGGGAATGACGGCATGGTCAAAACAGGTGAAGTATAATATCTTTGACCTTGGAGGAAACATCAGCCACTTGTCTACCATAACTGGATGTTCAAACGCCAGCGGTTGCCTTCCGCTCGTCTGCACAGCTATACGATCAGTCCGAAGGATGTCGTCATCGTCGCCCAGCATCATGTCGCTAAATACAACATCATAAGCGGCCCGGAATATAAGTTGGATATAAAATAGTTGGAATACCTCAGCGTCTGTAAATGGGCTAGAGCAAATGGATGGTGGGACTCCGCAGTTGTAGATACGCCGCAGCTTACCCTTCATTGTCATCGGTAAGGACACAGCGACCGGTACCTTTTCATTCTTACCGTTTCCGAGACACGGAAAGCACATGTGTCGCGTTGGTGGATTGGACATCAGGTCCAACCGAAGGTGCACCTGGTGCTGCAGCAGCTCCTTCCAGTGAATCCATTGAACCGACAGAAGGGGGACGAACCTGTCACAAAATCCCGCATCCACCAACGCAAGGTACAGAGTTGCGGCTGTGGAGTACCGATACCAGCGGGAGAAGGCAGCACTTGCACCTGCTAGATGTCTTGTGGGGGTCGTGGCAGCTGAACTTGTGAGAGGTGGCGCGCCATCGTAAAGAAGATGTAAAGTGAAACAGCTCCCATCATTTACGCCACCTCCAGGTATAAGTGACGCTATGGGCGAGTCCCCGACAGAGTCACATTGCACGTCAAGCACTTGTCCATCCACGTCCCGCAATCGGACCACGTGAATAGGCTTTACAGTTAATTCGTCCAGAGCCGTTGCGAAGCCCGACTCTCCTTCGCTCAAAGATGCAGTAGCAGTTCGCAGTTTGCGCAGTGGGCTTGAAAAAACCGTACTGGCCGCCCTCAGTTTTAGTCCATGACGGACGCGACTAAGCGGTGGATCACGTCTTGGTGTGAGAAACTTTCTACCTTTTGTCATTTCTACCTTGTGAAAGCCCTCTTCACCCCTTTGCTTGACCTTCACTGACGCCGAGCGATTTGATGCGGGCCCGCCGTGACCATTAGTCACCAATGGTAAACCGTCCCTCTGCGAGTGCTGAGCTAAGTTAACGGCGCCATCGATGCCAGATGGCACAGAATTGGCTGCTATATTTCGAGCGATCAATGTGTCTGTGGGGATAGTTCCGTCCCTTCGTCGTAGGATGGATTTGTAATGGAACTGAGGTCCAATGCAGTTGTGTGGGTCGTGAATAATATATTGCATAGGTGCGGGATGGACTTGTTATCTGCTGCTTGGTGACGCTCAGGCACAGGCGGCAAGGTTCATGTACTACTCATTCAAATGTACGGAGGGGAGAGGAAAAAAGTGTTGGGAGAAAAAATAGGAGACGATATGTAACAGCCCCTGTGCGCTGCCACTTAACAACTGACCGCACTCACACCCCCATACCCGCATAAATACTTGTAACGTTCGGTATTCGTTACTTGTGCGCAGCAAGATGACAATAGAGAGAAACGTTGGCACGCACAGTGAGATCATGCGCGCGTCTACCCGCGAGCGCGTGTGTCGGAGGCGACGCAGACGCGGTAAGTACGATAACTTGTACCAAGGGCGCAGATAGGCGGCTAAACTAAACGAGCCCCCCATCCGGTTAATCACACAGATGTCCGTGTCTTAGCGAACGAATTGAGGAGGAGGACTCATGCGAGGCGGTGCACTTCGTCCACTACTATGTTCATTTTTCCTCCGCTCCACCTCCTCAAGATCAGCTAGCATGGATTTCTGCCGCGCGGCCTTCTCCTCTTTGCTCCACAAGTACGGCATAAACCACGGTATATCCTTCATACGTTGATTCATTGTGTCAAGTTCCTTTAAGTACTTTACACGACTCTCCAGCGTTGTTGCTGCGTCAGCCACGAAACTCTGCAATTCCTGCTTAACATCACGTGGTAGCTCACGCTCAAGCCTTCCGCCATCATAAATCCATGTCACTCGTGGGATATGAGGACGGCGCTTCACTCTCTTAATAATAAGTTGTTGTACCCAGTGGTTGAGCTGATGCAGACGCGGCTCCAGTTCAAAGCGTGCCCCGGGATCTACAGTAAACCAAACAATATATATTTCTTTAGAGCGACGGGACCCCAACACCTCCTGTATGATAAGCTGCGTAAAGTCGATGTGCTCAGCGATGTGGCCTGGACATGCTTTAAGCGAGCGCCGCAGGTGGTATGCTACCCTTTCGGAAAACGCACGCGCGCTTGGGGACATGCTTGACTCATGTCGTAGTAGTCGAACCTCCTTGCTTATCATCCCTTCTGGGTCTGGCGCAGCAGGCCACAACGCACCAGCGGCTAGCTTCCGAGCCGCGAGGGAGCTGTAGGGAATAGGTGGTTCCATGTACTTCGCTTTTTCGGCCACGGTTTCGTACTTTAACGCATCCTTTTCAGAAATCCCAAAGTTCGCACCATACCGGAGAGGCTCCAGATCACCTAAGCCCTGCAGTGCGTACGTTTTGTTAACCTTTACACCTTCACGATCAAGTCGCGATGGTTTAGAGTATAGTCGTTCCTCCACGTATCGATAGGGAGACTGATCGCCGGAGTTTATCCTGCGTCTTCGCAGAACTTCCAGGATCGTGTTGTGGCGCTGCTGAAGGGTTTGGCGTAGCGGCACAACAGACGGTTGACGGAACCGGTAGCGTAACTTCGTACGATACTTCTGAGTTTGCTTGTTTACTAGCAGCAGTCGATTGTGACAAAGCATCAAGGATCCCAACGTCTGATCAGTGATAATACTATCAATTCCCCAACCCAACGGAGTGATCGCCTCCTTTTCGTGAACAAATGTGAGTAGATGTCCCAATCGCTCTTTGGAACGACTTGCTTTCTCTTATGACCGCGCAGTGCAAACAGTACTCCTCGAAACTGCGCTCACCACCTTCGGGGCTACAATTCACTTTTACCACGCCCGGTACACCCCCCGGATTGGCACAGCTTTTCGCGCTGTCAACCCCCACTCAACTAGCTGATAGACAAAAAACGAGAATAGACAGCGAGGCAGCCGTGGTCGATAAAACACTTGTAGTTTCTCTTACCGTTGCTCTTTCGAGCAATGTTTTTATGAAATACTAAGCACAGCACAAAACAAGAAAAAAATCTTCCGAGCCTCTTAACTGTCAATCTGTGATGATGATAGAGATCCCTGTGGTCCACAGTCAGAGGCCTTACAAGACTCAGACAACAATCGTCGAAGTGTTCCCCTTTCGCTTCCGCGACTCGATTACTTCACACTCGGGAATGACGGCGACAAACATCTTACGTCCGTGGAAAACGCTAGACAATGTGTAGTGTGGGTGATGCATCTTCCTTAGTATATCACGCAGCCGAAAGAGGCAACTATCCATCATAGATTGTGCTACCTGCCCTGAGTGACGAGGGTGGAGTAATACACTACGGGAGCGCCCACTTGCAGAAGTGAAGACTCGGTGGAAATCGGCACCGTCAGAGTCGGTGTGGTCGTTGCTGTGCCCCTCGTGCGTAACATCGACAACCGAAGCGATGCTCGGTACAACACCACTGCCTTCCCTTGTATTTGGTTGAACTTCCTCAACAGCCGAGAAAGTTCCTCCTGGGCAGCCGCTTTGTTTAGCTGCATCTTCAGCGCACCGCGAGAACACATGTGCAGTTTCACCACGACATTCTTCGCTATTCGTCGAAATCACTGAGTCGTTACCGTTTCCACCACCACCACCACCACCGTCTTCGTCGTCGTTGCCTACGACCTCTCGTGCAGCCAACAGCGCCACTTCCAAGTCCTGTGCTCTGGCTGCAACGGTGTAAACACCGTTGTCGATAATCATAAGGGACTTGATACCCGTGATCTGCGATAGCAAATATCCACTACAACCTTCCCAAGGCCCTTCCAAGCGTTCTTTCTTTAAACCGCGCACACCGTCGCCTACCATGTAAGCATGAAAAGCCTCACACTGCGATAACATAAACGGAAGCACCTCCTCCACTAACTTAAGCACGGGGAAGAGGGAGTCGGGAACAACATCCAAGTAAGTGGAGCACTCGTCAGTATCGCCTTCTTTCATGCCACGCGCCACGACACCCCCTGCCCCTGCAGCACCGTCATCTCCAACAAAAACACCGCCTTTCCAGCCCGTCACTGCCTCCAAATAGCAGTTCAGATGCGGATACTTCTGAGCAATTACTGACGCTGGGGGATCATCCATAAGGAAATTGGCGGAAAACACCGATCCGAATGCAACATCCGCCAATGTGGGGTGTGGTGTTCCCAGAAGAAAGGAGACTTGCAGGCTACCATCCCCTCTCTTTGTTTGCTCCTGAAAGTGGACCTCAAGAGCATCGCATAAACGGAAGAAGTGCTCCTTCATGTAGGGGGCCGTCTCTTTGGAGACCCCCGTAACCGACGTGACCTTTTGTATCGCTTGCTTGAAAGACCCGGCAATAGCGCGCGCCGCGCCAACCCCAGGGACAAGAAAGAAGTACCGAAGGTACCCTTCTATGGTGTCAATGCCATCACCTTCAACCCAGCGGTACATCGCCCCTGTCTTGGCCAACCACCAGGAAGAGTAAAGGACAATAACCCAATTAACCATGTGAATGTTAGGGTGTTTGTGCCGGTCTATTACGAACTGGATGTCATTTTCTTCTTCGGCCACGGTTGCTTTACCGCATGAGGGGAAACTCTTCGACTGACGGATGCCACTTCGTTCAACAGCAGAAACAAGCTGCCATAACTGCAGGTACGACTTACCGTTTGGGGCAACGGTGCAAAAGGAGTTACGGGCTCGGAACACCCATGCATAGAACAAGGTTGTGGCAAACGTGCGGCAGTACACCTTGAAGGGTAAGCGCTTCAATCGCAGGTACGCTACGTGCTGATGAAATAGCAGTGCATACGGTGAGCCCAGTACACGATAAGTCATGGGGTGACGGGATATTCTGTGTATTCACAACCACTCAACTGTCCTTGTTTCCTGCAAAAAAATGTGATCGGCTGCCCGAGTGCTTGCGCTTCTTTGCTCTCACAAACGCCCGGTTCCCACTGCTCGGCAGTAAGCTAAAGGGATTATCGAAAAAGGCTAACGAGAGCGGGAAAAACAAAAGGTATGGTTCCTCTTCGGAAGACAACCTTCAGATTTGGGTATACAGGTCCAAACAACTCAGGGCAGTCGCACCAACACGTATTCGAAGAGGGGACGCACGGTTGTACCTACTCAGACAAACGGCGCCGTTGGGTCCCTCAAGTAGCTTTCCCACTGGTACACCCAGACACACAACGAAAGCAGTTGGGCTCACACAGGAGCTCGGTTACAGCAAACAACCCCTTTCTTCACTCGCATTGCAATTCCAGCTGCGCTACTCGTCAGTTTCGTCAATATCCGGGGGCTCCCGCACATCGTCACCCAGTATCCACTTAGCCCGCTGCAAAAGTTTGTGAATCGCCTCAACGGGCGGAAGCTCCCGAATTTTGACACTTTCCTCACCATCGCACTGCGATTCCAGCAATCCTTCGATATTATTAATAAGTGCTATAGCATCAAGGTACAATTGTAACGTCATCTTGTCCCGATCTGTTGCTGTCTCCGCTGTTGGTCGCGTGTTCGCACTGGTACCGGTGACGGGAGAAGATGGAGATAACGAAGCACCCTCTTGAGTTGTTGTCTCCATTCCACCAGTACGGGCGTCACCACCACTAGACGTCAGCTCTTTGCGACGTCTCAGTTTCCCCCAGCTCTCCTCTGTTTTCTTTGCTGTTACTAGTGTGTCCCTTGCGATATTGCGAAACATCTTCAGCACATCGGTCACTACGTCAATTATTACCTCCTGCCATGTTTCAGGTGACAGGCCCCGTTGAAGTTCTTCAGCAAATCGCTGTATAGGCTCAACAATGCTCGTTACGTACCATGATGGTGCTGTAGGGAGTGGCTTGCGTGTGTGCGCGTAGGCTGACTTGACAGAGCGAATATTTTGCAATCCGACAGCGCAAGTCTCTACCACACGTGATTGTACAAGTTGATGAAGCTGCTTCACAGTCCCATGACATGTCCCTTGGACGAGCAACTGCAGAAACTGCGAGCACGACGGCCCCGTAAGGGTATCTTGACTGACAGTACATATGTGCCTACTAAATGGACCCTCAAGGTATTCAGCAAGCTGTGTGAAGTCTGAACAAGCAGTCATCACGACGCATAACCAATCTCGCAAAGAGCTGACGGTGCGTGTGGCTGTGCTCTGTTCAATTATGGCCTTTGCGACACGGCGAGTGGCGTTTGCAACCTCGCGGAGATACTTAGGTGTCACAACGTAGATGTAAACCTCTGGGGAGAAGAGCCACTCAATGAGTTCCCTCAGCCGAGAGAAAAGACCTATGCGGAATACAACTTTCGCCACCGTGCCTTCAGTGTTCGACTCCTCTCGCAATTGTAACCCATCTATCGTTTCCGCATGCTGCTCTGATGTTAGTGTAATAAACTCTGACATTGCTGCGTCCAGCCGTTTTGTCAGAGCATTCACTCGCATAGCACTGTAGACATCTGTGTTCCACCTCTGCTCCCACAACACCACATCAGGTGATCGCAACAGTGCTCGCAATTCCTCATCCGAAACACAATTCTTTTTCATAAGATGGAGCACCTCATGAGCCGCCACATAGCGCTGTTGAAAGGCATCTGGGTCTCCTGAATCGTAAAGTGATATCATCCTTTTCAGAAGCGACTCGAACACAATAGGGCAGACAACCGTTGGGATCGGTAAAAGTTCTGCACCAAATGCCTCACGCAACAGCGAAACAAACGGCAGGACGTCTTTTTCCAACCGATGTCGGAGTGTGCTAAGCAGGTTTATTGTCTCCACCAAACTGTGGCGTGCCTGCGTAGCAGCGCGCCATGAGAGTACCGACTCGAGAAGTGGTCGAAGGATTCGCTCACGGTACATTCGGCAGAACTCATGAACCTCATCCATCGCCTTGTATACCAGCATAATATTCAACAGTGATTTTTCTAGTTCATCACTAGGAAGTAAAGTGCATTCCTCATACACCGCAAGGTACGCTCGCGCAAGAACGCGGTGGACCATCTGCAAAGCACTGCTCAAAATTTGATCCAGCTCTGCACACTCCTGCCCCCGCTGAGGAAGAGGCGGGATCATGTGTTTGAGAGACTTCAGTTGCCGTACTAAACCAGAGATGTCTTGGAGCGCCTCGTGCAGGTGTTCACTGCTTGCCAAAACAGCCACGGCCCGAGAAGGTTTATCCTTAAAGTGGCGTTGCCGCAGGGAGCTTTCATCATCTGGAGAGAGTAATGCAGGAGGGAGCGCCTCCAGCTGCACACAGAGGTGATCGTACAGCAACAGTACCTTTAAGAAGTTCACGTCGAATATACGCATCAGCTCCAGTTCGGTTGCCTCTGCGATCTGACTAGTTACCGTATTCTCCATTTCATTGAGTTTCGCTATGTTTTCTTCTACCTTCTTCACAGCTACAGCCACAGGGTGCTGCACAAGGCGTAGGTCATCTTGCATCCCTACAAGATGTCCAGACACCTTTACAAAAGCGTCGTGCACATCCGTGTTCACGTGGCGCAAAATAATCTTGTTCAGCAGTGACATATACGTCTCAAGATCCCGGCACAAATCGTCTAGTGGCACACCATGACTTAGTTTGTTCTGGACAAACTGCACAGGGTCAAATTCGAAGGCTGCTAACATTGTTTCACCGGGTTCGTTGTGATGCTCAAAATCCATCTGCTCCGCGTCATCCGAAGCATTGACATAGTTGGCACCGGCGCTAACACATTCGCCTTCGGTATCATGCTCCGTAGTATTATCGCTGTCAAGGACCACACCAAACTCATGCTCGCCAAAGCACAGCTCTATGAGTTGAAGCTGCTCCAAATCAACGGCAGGCATGACACTCCCCACATGCGCGTCCGAGTCGACAGGCTCTTCCTGTGCTGCATGCGTGTGTGTTCCTTCTTGATCAGACAGGGTCGCAAATTGAGACATTCTTTGCTTATTGCTTCGTTTCTTTGCAGTCCAATGTTCGTTTTGCTATTCTCTCCACGCGTCGGCACGATGCCTCTGCTCCCACGAAACAAGAAGGATGGGGGGAGAAGTTTGACCAAGAAGAGAGAGTAGTTCGGTGTAAGCGTAAAGCAGAGGCTGTTTATCCATCACCACATGAAAATAACAACAACAAAACAAAGAGCTTTATTTGTTAGACCCATCAAAATAGAACGACAGTTCAGACGGCAACCCTTTCCCCCCTTTTCCTCTTCACACGTGCGCTAACCTGCAATATGCAAAGAGGAAGAAGGCACCTTCACAACCTTTCAGCTCTGCAGTGTTCCTGACCAAAGTTTCTCCCTTCACCTACTACCGCTGCCCTCCACAACCTTGCTAGACGCTAGTTACCCGCTGCTGCCGCTATCAATTTCATATGTTTCGCTCTCGCCTCTCCACTTTCCACTTCTTGCATGAACTTCATCCGCTGGTCGTAGTGTCGGTCTTCCCGAAGCCATGTAAGATTCCCGCGCACATTTTCCTTGCTTCGCGGCGTGTAGACTGCTTTCCCGAACTGCCAATCAAGATGGTGCATACGCTCCCACTCTTGAAGCAACGCGTCCCGTGTGTCATGAGGCAATGCATGGACAAAGCCCAGTTGTGGTTGAATGGGGCACTTCTGCATGACCGCCAGTGCCGCTGAGGTGATGGGTCGTTCTTGTCTTCGTTCTCGGTCCGTTGGGCGCGCGGCCCGCACATGCGTAAGGACATAATCAATGATGTTCGCTACACTTCGCAGTTCACGCCTGTCGGCCGAAGTGGGGCTGAGGCGAAAAACGCCTTCCACTACCTGGTAAATGACACGCTCCCGAATCGTTTCTTCCTCCAGTACAAAATTTTCGATAATCCTTGGCTCCGGAAGTGATGTGAGTGGCTTCCCTTCGAAATCGAGCCGCCGAAGCTCATATCCATCCCGCTGCGTCTCCAAAAAGATCACGTCAGTTAGTTTACTCATAAGATACTCCCGGATCTCTGCGTCATTCATGTTCAATACAACTTTTGCAAATTCATCGTCCCATGCCGGTGGGCGGTGGGACCTCCTTTCCTGTTTCTGTGCCTCATCTATTTGTGCAGCCTCTGGTGGTACATTAGGTAACCACGGGTATTGTGTATGCCACCACTTCCAAGCAAAGGCAGAGGTTCCGCGTGTTAACCCAACGCTTTCGGGGTTGAAGCGCTCAACGTACGGAAGCGGTCGATGGGAATGTGACTGATCCCACTTGCTGATTCCTTGAGCTTGTCTCTGCCACCGATTCAATTCACGGTACTTGTGTATGTGAGGGCGACTGCGCCTCAATACATTGTGATGTTGAGACTTCAGATTCCATGACGACAGACGAAGCATTTCCCCCTGCTCAAACTAGTAATATAAATACAAATTTGTATGTACTTATCAAAATAAGTCAACTGGAAGGACAGCTCGAGGTTATTCGTTTTTTTTTTAAACGCTGTGTGCCTAAGCTATGTGTCAATACAGACAGTTCCCGCTCCCCTCCTAGAGGTCCACGTCCTGCACAAATTACAAGAAAACAAAAAAACCTGGAGAAAAATGTACGGCAGCATGTTATACAACACAGTATAATAGAGGAAAACGCCAGTAATTATAAAAAGGAAGACAAATAATTATATTTTCTCTTTATTTTAAATAACTCCCTTCAAAATTCCTTCACCAAAGCACTGACATTCAAAAAAAACAACAACAACAAAAGAGGTGACGTAGAGGAGGAAGAGGGTACGAGAAGGGAACATGAAAGAAGTTAGAAACGAGTGTGACACTTGTGCCCTAAAGTACAACAATTTAAAAAAAAACTCCCGAGCGAACGGAAACACACACTTCAGGTATCATCAAAACCGCAAAAAAAAGGAAGAAAAAGGAAGCAGAAAGTGGCGGTAACCATCATTGTGGTAACGATACAACATTGTACGGAGGACACAACGTGATCCAAATAATCACTGTGTCAGGGTGAGTGCACTGTCGCGAGGGAAACCGAAGCGATGAGAGAGTAAGTGCAAGGTTTTGAGGACGGCAATGTGCATGAAATGATCACCAATTTGAGTTGTTTCCTTCACGCTACAGAAAAGAAATATGTATACGTGCTTGAAGCCCTCCCTGGTTCACACACATAAACAGCAAAGAACGCCTTGCGTACCCAAGTGTGTGCCGCCATCGCTATTTTGATATGAATGTGCCCCGTGCAAAGAACAGTCTCACCAGCGGTGGACAATCCCTTTAATTTTTCACAACGGGAGTGAGCGGAAAATATGGTGACAGTCGAACGTCGCTGTCACCACCGCCACTACCGAGAGCGGCATGACAAAATCGCTGAGAAAAGGGAGAAGAAAATCAAAAAAGATGTTACAGATTAACCCTACATGTTCCCCGCCATCACTTCTCCCAAGCCAACTGAACCTCCTAATCCTCCCCTCCCCCTCCTCTCCTTTTCTTTCATTTTTTCGTTACACCGACATGCCACCG
Source organism: Trypanosoma equiperdum (assembly GCF_001457755.1). Lineage (NCBI taxonomy): Eukaryota > Euglenozoa > Kinetoplastea > Trypanosomatida > Trypanosomatidae > Trypanosoma > Trypanosoma equiperdum. The sequence continues at coordinate 137,929 of NW_027124860.1, read as the reverse complement.
GTAACTCTCATTTCCAACAGCTTTTGGAGAGAAGTGGGAAGGAGGGGGATCCAACAATAGACCACCGTTTTACATGTGTGTACCCAGACGCCGCACCCCAAAAATCTCACCACCTTCGACCCATAGCTTTCCGTCTTAACTCAGCTACGAACTAACAAAACAGAGCGAACAATGCGTTTTACTGCATGAACAACATGCACACAATGCCATGATTAACTCTTGCCTTTGGCCTGATTCTTTCTACTCTCTTCCTTCTTCAGAGCTTCCTTTTTCATCCTACTCCTCTTCCTTTTCCTTTCGTCCACACTCCTTCCTTGCCGCGCCCCAGGAGTAAAGAAACGTGTATTAATTCGGGAATATGCTCCGACCCTTCTCAACAACCTCTTTTCTTTCTCTTTTACTTTTCTCCATCTCTTTTCGTTAATTATGCTTCATTTACAATTTTATGCTATTTTCGTTTCGCTTTCTTTTCATCTCTCTTTCTTTTGTTTTTCGTCATCTGTTTTTTCTCCTACCACTTTTTACTTTTTCAATTCATTTTCCCTCTCATTTTTCTCCGAGTCGTATTTAACCCTCCCGTTTCACATCGGCAGCCACAGCCGCGGTGAGTTGGAGCGGCAGAAAACAATCTCTCAAGAAAAAAAAAGAGGATAGATGCCGTAAGGCACGTGTATAGCGGAAAGCCAAGTCATCGAAATCTCCTCCGTCTTTTCACCACCGTGGCACAGATGATACCATAGTGCTACGTATATTCACATACATACACGTATAAATACGTATATGTAGCAGGGGGGGGGAGTAGAAACAACAAAACACCCCAACCCCCGCATCTTTTTCTTTCCACTAACCCTAACTCTAACCATAGCCCCACGAAAACATACGCGAAGTTGACCATTTTCACTGCATGAAGGCGGGAGCGGGGGAAGGGAGAGGAGGGGGAATAAAAAGAAGAGTTGAGGCGGGTACAGTTGGTGGTAACAACCCTCCACAGCACCGTCTTCACGCATATATAACTGAGAGTTCTTCCAACAACGAGAACACCTTTGAGTTGTCCTTGTTCTTATTACGCCACGCACCCAGCTCTTCTTCTGTGAAAAAGCGAGCCTGGACCATCACGGCAACAAAGTCAGGAAGGACGTTGCACATGAATGGCACCGTACACGAGGGCGCTATACTTTCCATCATGTCAGCCACAGATGGCTTACTCTCCCCTTGTCGCCCGGTTTCGCTGGCTGTGACAATGTTCTCCCACACGGCAATAAAATCCTCCTCCCACTCGCCCTCGCTCTCGTATTCTACAGAAAGTGCACCCAAATGGATGGCAGTGCGTGACACAATGTCCTTCGTAACGCAGCGAAAGTTAAATGAAGGAATGCTCCAGACTGCCTCGGCGAAGCGAGCATAGATTCGGGGGCAGTCATCGCAATCTCGGTCTGAGATGATTTTGGCGAGGGCCCACGAAAAGCCACGGGTGAGGATGTGGTTTTCAAACGAACCCTTCTGGAGAACGCTCAGCAACAGCTTCCGTTCGCTCTCGTTTGCGTCCATGAGCGCACGGATGAGAGTAACGTAAACGCTGACTTCACTGATCGGAGCGTTACTATCCTGCGGTACTAGGGCATTCAACTGCACCTTCATCCCCTCAGGATCCGCCATTCCCTCTTCGGCGGCGTCGCGAACAATAAACAAAATATTTTTCTTAAACTCTTCAAGCAGTTGCGCAGGGGGGCGAGCAAAGTTTAACCGCTTTCTTTCCTCCGGTGCGAGTCGAGAGTCGGAGAAACCATGGGCCGGTGGTGGCATATTGTTATATGATCCACCACGTGTAAGATCATTGGTACTCTGGGAACACCGCCCACCCATTCCAAGTGAGCTCGAAACTTCATGGTAGCTGCCACCTCGTTTCATCCCCGGCGTGTGTTGGTATTCGGAGTTACGTGGCGGTGGTGGCGGCGGTGGCGGATGCTGGTGATATCCTCCATGTGACTGAGGTTGGTTGTGGTGTGGGAAACTTTGCTGGTGTCGTTGTTGTTGGGAATAGTGCTTCTGACCTTGTTGCTGTTGCTGTTGAGGCTGCTGTTGAGATTGCTGCTGTTGTTGTTGTTGCTGTTGCTGTTGAGACTGCTGTTGAGGTTGCTGCTGAGATTGAATATCCTCGATAACGACTTGTTCTGGTTCTCGCGGTTTCCATCCACCGTTACGTCGATCAATGAGGTTCTGGAGGAGAAAACGTATGCGCATGGAGTAGCGCCGATTCTCCTGCATGCTAGAGAGCATTTTCCACAGCTGTTCTTGTGCGTCCGGATTCTTTTCTTCGTATAATTTACCAACAACCTCCAAGAGGTTAATTATCACCTCCAGCTCCATATCGTTGGGAACCATTTCATATATTCTTTCGTTCAGAATACGATCAATGATCTTCTGCGTGATGAGTGTTTTAAGAAAGAGCTCACCAGCAAATTTGATATTGTTCACATTCCTTTTTCGCAGCCTCTCGGCCTGCTCTTCCGACATGGTTTGCTTGGATTCCTCTACCGCGTTAGTAAACATTTGTTGGCATTTCTCTACGATTGCCACACGCACGGCACTGGGAACCTGACACGTTCCCGGAAGAAACTTAGTACGGTACTCATATTCAAAACGAACAATTGAAAAGCACATCCGCGCGTAGAGCCCAGCGAACACTGGCTCCATAAGGGCTTTTTCGTAAATAAGGCGAACAACATCCTTCACTACTTCGTTGTTTATAATAATATCTGGCGTGAGAACCGTCTGCACTACCACGTCAAAATTCCATTCAGTGAGTTTGTTGAGGGCAGATTGCACTGCTCTTACGCCACGCTCTAACGAATCAATTGAGTCACGGGACTTAACCTTGAAGCCGTTCTCCGACATGACAAGTTTTTCTGTCACAACGGGCTTACAATCCGCTGCGCGTGCATCTCGTAGAATTTGGGCTAGTGAAAAACTCTCAGTAGGTGGTCGCCCGCGCCACGTGTCACGGTACGCAAGAAGATCCGACACAGACATTAGCCGCGACCCGCCAGCATATCTTGGATCGTTGCTGGTGACACCACGAGGTTTGAACAGCATTATTACACACGTCTCCCCGTTTCAAAAAAAAAAATCCTATCACCTTGCTCTGTTGCTTCCTCCCTTCTTATCCCTATGAGTGAAATGCAATATATATATATATATATATGTAGATAGGTGTATATGCTATGGTTATTGGTGACAATAACGATGATGTGACCGCCCTCTGACCTGCTTGCTTGAATTGTGTAATCGGGTTTGTGTTGTTCTGACTGTAAAACTGCGTGAACGCACCAGTCTTTGAGGCAACCAACTTTGTGTTTCACCAAACGGCGGGAAGGGAAAGAAGGCAACCGTCCGCTGCCCGTTACCAACTACAGGATAGGAAAAGAGAGAAGGGTAATGAAGGGATGCACACACAACAAAATATGCGCACGTGTGTATATGGTAAAACGAAAGGCAACTAACACATACTTGGAGCTTGAACACATTCGACACGACAAGTCAAAGGAGGGTGAGCCAAGGAGACTGTTGACTGTGGTGGTCAAGTGAGGGTAACCACGAAAAATAAATGGCAGCAACACAGCTGCGGTAACGGTGATGCCGCAAAAAATGTTGGGAAAACAATCCCTTGTGTTTGTGGTCACCTAGCTTTCACAACCAATATGCGATAACACATACATATGTATATAATGTAATATGACAAAAAAAAAGTTACAAAACTCCATGTAATGCACGCGTTTCTCAGTGGTACCCAAGTACACCAAAACAAAACCCTTCTAGCCTTTATCCCTTGACCACAGTGGTAATTCAACGGTTCGTTATGAAGATCAGTCCACACAACCCTCACGCCCAATCTTTGTTCATTCCACTTCCGCCATGCCAGGGCGCTTTTGGTGTTTGACATACTTCAAGCAAAGCGTGTCGGGGGAAAGAGACGCCACCAAAAGGGAGGAAAAAACAAACGCCAAAAAGTGAAGATCACGCCATGAGCCCTTCGCAAACACCACAATAAGGTCCCACCGCGTAGTCAAACACGGAACATGCGTGGCACTGGCTCAATACTTCATCTTGAGAGAGAAAGCAAAGTGTCGCAAAGTTTCTTCCCGAGAAAGCAGTTATGTGATGACCCTCAGAGCAGTCGGAGGTGGTTTGCTCCCCTTCCTTCGGTACGTTTTGGTTTCTCGAGAACAAGGATAAACTCAGCCTGTTTTTCTCCACCTCTCCACATACAGAGCACGGGAAGCGCGGATCCGGCTCAGGTTGTCCCTTGTTGCTGATTCCATTACCCCCTCCCTCCCTCTCGAGACAAGCCATAAACTTATTTAACTGCTTCTTGAACTCACCGGAGTGGCTCCACATCTCGTCAGCCTCCTTCTCTTCACACATTTGATGATACAACCTTATAAACTGTAAGGCGGCTGCATACGCGAGGGATAGCGAATACTCGTCATTGGGTAGTGCGTACTTTTGAAAGCCATCCCTTCGAAAACCCGAGTACGAAACCTTATCTGCAAGAAGCTGAATGGCGTTTGCAAGAATAAGTTCCGTAATGACATAACTGTCAACTGAAAGTCTCTGTAGACGAATGAGAGTTTGCCTCCACAGCGCATTAGTTTCAGGAAACCGCAAAAATAGCTCTATGCCGTACTCGCATCGCAGGTTTAGGTAAGTCATCCTCAAGGCCGCGAGAAGACCAGGGGACGTGTCAGAACTATCTAGTAATGCTGGACACGAAATTAGTGGCAACCTACATGAGCCGTACTGTCGAAGCCCATCACCTTGCAGAAAGTTGCCGGACAGCGCACTCCTAGGGAGAAGTTTCTCCCACATGAAGTATGAAGTGGATGTTTGTCTACACTGCAGATTATTGAGGGCACTTACCCTCCCGGCAAGCGCCGGCCCATGCACCCCTCGTGCTTGACTTTGCTCAACGTCAAAAACAGACGCAAACCCCTCCTGAAAGTAAAGCAGCCGTTCTAAGAATCCCCCACTTCTCTCTACCGGACAGGGAAACAGCTGAAAAGGGGGATGCCTTCGCGAAGCAGTCTGTAAAGCAACGACGGCTAAAGTGCAAGACGGATGAAACGCTAGTCCCGTCAATTCTGTACCTTCCTCATCCGGCGGTACAAAGCAATCCATGCGCGAGCACTGAATGAGATTTATACAACTTTTTCCAAAGAAACCCACGAGTCTTCGCCTACAAACACCCAGCACCACAAAGGGCCCCCCACCGGCTACGCTGCTGGGGGTAGTGAAGTCCGACCCACGAAGTGCAAAGGAACCCAGTGAGATAGTGACGAAGCGAGAAACCGTGATGTCATCGCCGAAGCCACTTTCGCAACCCCACACATTCACCAACTGCCATTCTGCGGTTTGCTCTGCTGTCACTGCAACACAGCTGCCGCCACGGAACCCCTCCCCACGGTTGTGAGGTTCTCCCACTGCCCCAGACATAATTATATTTCCGTGGATAACACGCAACGGGACGGAGACAAGGACACGGATATCTGGCCTCTCCTCACTGGCTTGAACGCAACATAGGGACGCCGGGACACCACCAAGCAGGGGTATCTGCACGCAGCACAGAAGATTTACACCTCCTTCAACTGAGATGGAAAACACCCTCAAGAAAAGAGGACTTGCAACAACAAGTCGCATGCTCTCGGCGTTGGCGCCCACCACTCGCGCAGCACATGACGGTCGTAGGCTGGCTTCGGGGTTTCCAGTGAAACGGTAAGAGGGTGGTGGTAAATACTCTGTCTGTTGCTGGCTCTCTTTACCTTCGTCCACACTATTTGCCTTGTTCGGTTCATCAACTATGTAAATACTTCTAAAGGTAACAACAACGAGCAGATCCCGTGGAAACCATTCGTAACCTATTATGCATTCCCCGATAACATCGAAAGTTTTGTTCCCCCACCTACGCACTGGCTCACCACCGCCATCGTCACTGCCACAGTCCTCATCGATGTCACCACGCAGCAACAACTCTAAGCCGTCACGTCCCCTTCTCTTCACAGATTTCTTAAAATCTGGAGAGGTTTCACCTATTTGAGTTTGCGCCGGGCGCTGAGAAGGAATTATACAGAGAGCAGCGCTGGTTCGCACACGACCATTACCATAGCGAACAACACGGTAAATAAACAGGTCACGTGTTGTCAGCACACATAACCGACATGTTGAGGGATACATATTGTCGGACGTCAGACCCAGCGCCCACTTGGCGCCACTAATGCACATGGGACTGGCATCATCAGCCCTGGGCAAGTAGACTGGACGAATGATAGCATCAGCGGCTGTGAGTTCATTCGCGTGAAGGAAAACAGCAAACTGAGTGGCCACGTGCAGAATATTGTGCGGACTCCACCCAACGGAGTCAGGGCTTCCTGTGCTGTATTCGCTCACTGGAACACAGTCACTCACGTCAATTCTAAGACTACTCGTTTGCGCATCCATCATCACAACATTCAGTGAGGGTAATGTCTTACTAATATTAGTGTACTCTACAGTGCTGCTGCAAATGGACTCGTAGCGACGCCCGCACCGACCCCTTATTTGAAAGTGAGCCCGGCTTCCCACCCGATTAAATGTTGTTCATGGGGCAATGCACAAACGGTGGGCAACCATGCAAAGATGTGAATCGGGAGCAAGGAAGGTGGAGCAGAAATAGATGAAGTGCAGTACGAACACAGAAGCCACGTTCACAACTCTCTGTGATGTTTGGAAGCCGTTAGATTGACGAAGGGATTGTTTTGTCTCTCGCAAAATTTATGAGAGACTAACAAGTACTGAAAATGAGGCGCAGAGTCTCTTCTCCTACTTCCCCCTCCAACAAAAGAAAAAAAAACAAGGAACCCCCCATTGCGTTGAAATCTCCGCTCCATTCTCTACTGGCTTTGCATCAGAAAGTAGTAGTAATGAGTTAACAGTGGGGGTACATAATTAGACTGATTAAAAAAGACAAAGTCATGTACATGCGCATCTCAAAGTCTCCCCAAGCAGCTTTTTTCCATACATACATACACAGAAGGGAGGGTGAGCAGGGGGGAAAAGACATCTTGGGGGTTGGGAAAATGCGTAAGGGCGCGTGCGGGACATCGTCTTTATTGTCCCTTTCTACAAGTACACCAAAACAAAGGGAAAAGTGGTATGCACAAAATCGGCAAAAAAAAAAGAAAACAAATACATGTAACTCAGTATTACTCTCTCTAAAATTACTATGCGGTACCGCTCCCCTCTTTTTAAAAAATCTTTTACCTCTTTTTCTCCAGATGCTCTTTCTGATTTATTTGCTCTTTTCTTCTTTTTGCTGCTTCTCTTCTAGGAAAGACGTGCAAGCACACACAGGAGCAGTAGCATGAGGGTAAAGAACTTTCTGGTGCCAATATTTTCATTCTTGTGTAGTCCCTTCACTCTCTGTCTTTCACACACTTCAGTGTGTGAAAGAATCAAGTACCCATAGAAGTCTACTCCGTCACCTGCAGTCTACGAGAACTAAAAGGAGGAGTCAATTAACTGATACGAGGCAACACATAGTGATAGCCGTGCTCCGCTACTGCCTGCTGCGTAGTCGCAGGTTTGTGAGGAACCAAAGCAATGCGTTCGGGTTTCTCATATTCGACTGCTGTCTGATGGGCTACGGCTGGCAGCGTATCGCACCCCCGACCGACTAACATATCCGTACCTATCGGCTCTTTACATGCCGCCCCCGCTGCAACAGAATTAGCAACAGCAGGAGATGACTTGGTAGCGTTTTTCTCCTCCTGTACATGCAGAGAGCTCGCCGTTGGCTGGGAAAAAACAATGCGGGAGCGGCGGACGTGCTCATCATACGCGTCTAGGTCGCGCCGAAGGGGGCCAACGAGCCCGTGCTTCTCGACAATTGAGCGCAACTCGAAGAAAAGAGGGTTTATCATCTGCCGCAACCGCTCCAAGTGTTGAATATGAATAGAATATTTCTCATTCTGCTCGGAGAGCATCTTCTCCTTGTAAGTCTCCATAATGGTCGATTCAACCTTCATGGAAGATATAGTGTCGTTAAGTGTGGCTATCTTTTCTCGTTGATGTTCCACCTCGCGAAGCAGACGATCGTTTGCCTCTCGAATTGACTTGTATGTGAAATCACCGAGTGTACATTCAAACCGTTCGATGGTCCGTTTCGCCGCACCCAATTCCATACGAAGGTCACGTATCTCAGCCTTCATTGTTCCCTCAATTTCTTCCCGTTTGCGGTTCAACAGCCCTACCTCTGCCACATAACCCGAAACCTGACGCTTCAGCGACGACACCTCCTCTTCCGCACCTTCTGCACGCTCTTTTTCTGCCTTGAGTAGAAGCTGCTGCTTAGATATTTCCCTTTCAAGTCTATCACGGAGGTCCGTCAGGTCTGTAGTTATCTGCTGTACATGGTTCGCATGCTCTTCCTTCCGCTTTTCGAGAGTCGCGGTCAGTTCCTCAACCTTCGCTCTCAATGTTTCCTTCTCAGCATTGGTGAATATGGCATTCTCGATGAATTCCTTCTCACGAGAAGAGTACGTTCCCGTAAGCCTCTCCACCTCTTCGTGAAGCCGATCATGGTTTGCCGTCATGCGAAGTAGCCGCTGATAAAGGTCCCTTTCAACCTCCACTTTCTCCGCAGTTATTTTCTCCACCTCAGCCCTAAATACATCACGCTCATTGCAGACAGAGCGAATCTCATCACGTAAGGAGCGTGTCATTTCCTCGTGGTTCTTCGCAGAAAAGTTCTTTTCTTCCAGAAGTCTTTCCTCACTCGCTCGAAGTACTGCTATTGTTTCAAAGGACTCACGCTCGCTCCTCTCAGCATTCTCCTGTAGTCTCTGAAGGCGAACCTTAAGACTATCGACTTCAGCGCGTAAGACAGCTTTTGTTGTGTAGGCCTCTTCGGTTACGGTCCGTAGGTCCTCATTTACCTTCGTGAAATCCTTCTTAGCCTGCTCCACCTCCGCTTTCAGTGCGATGTTCACCTGAAGGTCACCCTGTTCACGTTCCATTGACTTGTTCTTATAAACCTCGAATTCGTTCTTGGTATCTGCAAGTTCACCTTGTGCTCGCTGAAGTGCTTTTGTGAGTTCCTCCACCTGCGCCTTATGTACACCAATCTCAAGATTGAATTGCCGTCGCTCCACCGTTGCCTCAGCGTGAGCGACGTCAAGGTCACGATAGAGAGTCTTCGCCTTCTCTCTCTCTGAATCTAGAAGGCTCTGAACGCTTTCCAACTGATGAAGTCTTCCCTTTGACACCTCATGCAGCCTTTTCACCTCGTCGCGGGTGTTTTCCAGCTGCGAGTTGAGCAAGGTGACGAGCACACTGCTCTTCTCCTCATCGCGGCCCTTACGCTCGAGCTCTGCCTGCAGGAGCCGCGCGGTTTCGCGGTGTTTTTCTACCTCTTCATTGAGCACCTTCAGAAGCAGAGCAGTCTCTGCATCGGCACTTTGGGGCTCAACGGTTTCGAGCCGCTCATCAACCTTCGCTAAGTACGTTGATTTGGCTTCGTTGAACTGATTTTCCAGATCTTCATACGCTCGCTTTTGTCGTTCGTTTTCTGCACGGAGTTGTTGGTGGTCCTCCATGAGAGAGTCGCGTGCCCGCTCCACCTCCCGCAGCTTTTCGCTGTACTCATTAGTAGTCTTCTCTACAAGTGAGTCACATTCCACGTACTTGATCTGCGCCAGTTCGAGCTCATTGCTAACCATAGACAGGCGACGCATCACCGATTCGCGCTCCTGCTGGATGGTCGTAAGGCCCTGCTGTAGTCCGCAGAGTTTCGCCCGCAGTTCCAGCACCTCTACCTCCTTGCCGTGCAGTTCGTCAGTTAGTTTCTTTTCGCGTTCTTCAAAGCCACGCCGCAGTTCCCTCTCTGTTATGGCGCGCTGCAGCTCCATCTCCCGCTGCCGATGCGCCTCCATTGCACGGGTCCATTCTTCTTCGAGTGCCTCACGGGCGGCAAGCTCCAGTTTGTAGAGGCGCTCCTGCTCTTCTTCATACCTGCGCAACTCCGCCTGTCGCGCTGCTTCGGCCTTTTCACCTTCGGCTGCTGCGTTCTTCCGCTTAACTCGCATCGTTGGTCGCGGTTTGCAACAGTTGCAAATGCACTCCTCAGGTGCCTCCCCCCTCTTCTACGTTGGTGCACGAAATGACTGAAAAGACGCACCTGTGTCCCTACGCCTTTAGATACCTTCCAGTGAGTGGTATTTAAGGAAAAAGTCCCTATAGGATGAGCTTACACAGGTTAGAATTGTGGAAACAGTAAAATAGTTACACAGTTTCAGAGAATGAGAAAGTTAAAAGCGTCAGGCTCGTCAACAGCACAGGTCCATAACCACTGCAACAAGTCTACAAACCGCGGTAAGGAAAAAGCCACACGCAAACACTTAAAAATATACAAACATACAAAAGGGATAGACAATGATTGTGGAATCAACATACTATGGGTTGAATTGAAAAAAAAAGTTAGAGGAATAACCAGAGGGCCTTTTCCTCAACGTGTATGTGAACAATCCTGTAAAGAAAGAAACCAAAAAGTAAACTTGAGTTCGTTGTATTTGATGTACCGTACCTATACAAGGTCTGCGGTGGGCACACCACATATTTACAGACCGTTGTCTTCAGTTGAGTAGTGAACTTACTTGTTTAGATGAAAAACCACACCTAAAATTCGCGAGTAGCTGCGAGGAATGATAGTGGCGAAATCCAAAGGGTAAGACTCCGACTCTGCCTCACAAGAACATGTACACCCGCTCGGACACTAGTGACCGCAGCAGTGGTTTGTCGCAGTGAGGAGCAGAGTAAGCGCGCCGTGTTCAGTAATTGTACCAACTCCCCCTCCGATCGCTGCGCTTCTGTATCCTCGCTAGTTCTCCAAACGCGGGGATCGTCACATTTCAACTGCTTGGTGGTCCCTGCAAAAACCGGGCGCTGCCCCCTGATTGTGCGCTTGCGGCGCTGTTGTGGCTGTTGTGAGGGAACGTATTGCTCCAGAACCCTTAACGCCTCCCGTGGTGTTGTGAAGAAAGTTGAAAACAGTTGGACACCAGTGGAGGAAACGGGATGACAACCGGGGCTGTAGCTGTTACTCGAGCGGCACCGACGGTGTCCTGCTTGGTTGCGCCACAACGGCTTTCGATTGGGCGGTTGCTCAGGCCTCTGACACACAGTGCCAACTTCCTCTGTGGCACCAACGTCGTGGTGTAAGCGGTCGCGCTCGTTGCTGCAGAATCCCACCGTCCAACTGTCGGAGTGCCGTGACCCGCGAAAGCCCACAGGCAACGTGTGGTGGCGTGGCATCTTTCCTACCTCTACGGGCGATGCCAAGCGCTATCGAATTTTTTTAAAAAACAGCACAAGACTATTAAGGGGAAAGGAAGGTGCGCGAGGCAGTAGGCAGTAAAAAACTGAATGCAAAACAGGTGGAAGCACTTTGTACCTAGCAAAACTGATGTGCCAATGCTTCAGATCACCCACTTACACCCCTTTCCTGCAGGAACTAGCTCCTCCGTCTAGTTGGCTCGTCTAAGCATGAAATCGTGCACAAGGTGGTGAGCACTGCCGGAATAAACGAATAGGACACAATGGGTGGCGAAGCACTCAAAACGCCTCCGTGCCTGGAAAACAAACGTAGAAGGCGCTGGGGAAAGGTGGATGAAAGTAACCGAAGAAACAAGTTTTACTGCGGCCCAGATTATATTGAGAATGGGGTGCTGAGCGAGAGCGAGGGAGGATCAAATACGTCACCCAACCAATGAGAAAGTTAATGATTGAAACTGAAACGACAAGCCGAAAAGCAGAAATCAACGTATTCCCCCTGTTCCTGTTCACAGGGTTGCATACCTCGCGTAACGACGAGCCAAACAAAGTTATATATATATATATATATATCATAATAGTAATAAACGTGGCCCACTGGCCCCTCACAAGCGGGCCTCTAGGCTAAAAAGGGAGTGTCCGTTCAAATGCACGTCGTCGCAACAGTTTTAATTCGCACGCACATTAAAGACGACCAGACACCATTCTATGTCTATTTCCCTTTCCCCACTTCCTTCCCACACAATGAACACGCAAAACAAGTTTCCCACATTTTCGACCCCCATCCTCAGATGGCCTCTAAATCTATTTGTAGATATGTGAATAAACACAAAGTTGCGGGGTAAAAACAAAAAATTGTAGATAAAAGTTATAGAAAGGAAAACAAAATCTTAAGTGAACGTAAATGAAAGCTACACAGTAAGCGTCTCAAACTGTGGACTCCAGTATCGCGTCTGCGGATTTCACCGCGGTGTCCCACAGGTGGTTTTCTCATCACGCAAATCTTTTTACTTCCCCAACGAGGTGGTCGGACACTGGATATCGCACTGAAGCAACCACATATGCATACGGAGCCGTGCAGACACACCAAAGTACCCGAACACAGAAGCGTGCGTGCGCACGTGGCAGCAGAAGAGTAACTCACTTGTGAGTTTCTCATTTCCGGTAGACGTTGCGCATCACCAAATTTACGTGATTGAGGATACCTGAGTGCTCCGCAGTAAATGGTCCGGCCTCGCCGTTGGGCCGCACGTAGTACTTTTGCCCAACATTATGGTTCTTGTCGCTTTGCCAACGGATGTCTAGGAGTGCGTTGTTAAAAACTACCTGCGACCGCAGGTTGGACAAACGGAACAACACGAAAGAGCCTGCTGGATCTGGGAACGCCTTTCTCACATACGCGAACTTTGTGCCCGCGGGGACCGCACCCTTCTCACGTTGGTGAATGTATGCAGACTGCGCTGCTGCATACTTTTCTCCCTCCCCACGACATTTCGTAAGTTCACTAACGAAACCCATTATGCCACGAAGCACACCACCGAGGGTTTTCTCTGCACTTGTAGCGGGTAGAATGCGTATTTCGTCTTGAAAGAAACTTAGAACATTCGGATGGCACTGGGTCCGAGTAACGGTATCCTTATCCATACGCGGCACGTACAGCACCAACTTAGAGTGTATGTCCAGAACTGCCGTAGCTGCTCCCTCCTCTGTGGGGAAGAGGGCACCGTACCTACCGGGTTGCACAGAATAATACATCACAACAACTTCAGAACCAATGAAAGAGTAAACCCTTACCCACGCCCCGCTTAGGAAGTCATCAACAAAGCGATCCCGGTTTTGCTTGTCCCGAGGAAGGGCCAGGTACGCCGTCCCACCTTGCCCCGGTCCAACAGTTCTGTTGGTGTTGCTGATGGAAGCATTGCGCTCGCCGGGGTTGAAAGATCCGCCCCCATACGCCCCGACAGGGACCCCTCCAAGTAAGTTCACTAAAGGCTGGGATGTCTGGCGTCGCGCAACACCAGCAGCAGATGGCAATGTGTACGACATTGAACGTGGTACGCTAGACCTCCCGGAGGTGACGATTCGTGGGAGAGGCGGTGCACCGAAAATTTCTCCAGTCTGAGCTGAAGGCAGTGACGTTCTCGGCACCAGTGGATCGCGCTGGCCGGACGCGGACCGATACTCTCGTACTGCCACATTCTTAGGGGCCGGCTTCGAGAGAGTATCGATAGCTTGCGACTCCATCCTACTACCAGGTTGACTTGACGAAGCGCTTCGAGGAACCTGAGACTGCTTTCGCAGGTCTTGTGGTTTCGCCGCGTTGTCTGCACGGATTACTACGACGTTACGGGATTGCTGTTCCCCACGCAGACTTCCCTCCCTTTCAACACGAGACCGCGCAGCAATGCCGACAACCAAGCCTGCGTCATTCACTTGGGGAGCATATGGCTCACAAGAATTCTGCCGTGCTTCTGTACGCACCCTTTTAGGTGTTGGCGTAAGCTCCTCTACAATCTCGCGCAATTCTTCCGAACTCCGTGGTTCCGCTCCCTTATCCCTACGATGTTTAGAGAGCCGAACCTGAGGGGGAAGTTCAAAGGAGAAACTCTGCCTATAATTTTTATCAGCGCCCTCCTTCTCACCGAAAGGGGAGCTTGCCTTGCTATCGCTCTGAGTGGAGAATTTTGGCATTTCAGGGAAATTGGCGTCACGGTGCGCTACTACCATTGTGCCTAAGTCCTCCGGTCCTGGTACATAGCTGTCACCAATACTAATGCGACCACCCGACGACTCTCGACCACCGGAGGTACGGCAAGATGTACGGGCACTACGTCGCGGTTTAGTTTCGGTAGGCAACCGGATATCCAGCAGACTTCCGCCCTCGTTTTCCAATTGCTCCCAAAGCATCGTGTTTCGACGGGAAGAGCAGCGTGCCGAGGGGCTCATGCTTGGGCCACGGCACTTAGCTGAATGTGCTTCGAGCTTTGAAGAGGACGCAAACTTTTTCATGCATGAAACACAAACAAAGTTAACGTCCTTTATTTTCCCCTCGTAAGCACAATTCATGCAGAGGTCGTAGTCGCACTTATGACATCGAAAAACTGGTTTCTCGATACTAATATCATCAATCGCACTGTCGCATACGTTGCAATCAAACCCGACATAACCCAGGGGTATTTTGATAAGTTTCTTCATTTGGTGTTTGTTAATGCACGTAACCTCCTCAATTGCAGCGTTAAGTTCTCGAGGGAGTGAGATGACATTGCGGAGAGACCACCGTGTGGAGGTTTCACGTCCACTGAACACCACAGCGTACCTGTCAGACGCTGCGCGGACAATCTCCCCAGCATCTTGAGTCTGGCCGAAAGCTAATGGACCCGCCAACAAAACACTGGATTCCCTTTGCGGCCTTAATGAGGAACCGACCCTTGTTCCACGTTTGGGCTGTTTTGCACACACCGCTGTCGACACTAACTCATGGCTGCGACAACGCACCGGGCGAGTGGTCAGCAACATGTCTTCGATGTTCTTGCGGCAACCTTTCTCATCTATCACAATAAACCGCCTTCCGTTAGCCTCTGAGGCATGCAGCTTCAGGGTTCCGAATATGAGATTTATCACCTCATTGCTTTCAAGGACGAGTTGAGTACGAGTGCTCTCTTCGACTTGAATCACTTGGTTTAGCCCCTCTAGGAGCACAACTTCTGCCGTTTTGGTGGCATATTGGGGCTGCATACCTTCAGGAGCACGGCTGCATGAGCGGCCTACCGCTCCGGTTCGGGTAAACGGTCGTCGCTCGACTAAATTCAGTTTTTGCAGCAGCGTGAGCGGACACGAAAGCGGCCGTCGGTCCCAAACAGGGTGCTGCAGTATATCTTGTAGCGTGGCTCGCTGAGCTGGATTGCGATGCAGTATTTGATTGACAACATCACTTAGTTCCTTGTCGCCTCTCCAACCCGCCGGCCAGTGCCAAGCGGCCCCCGCAACCGCACTAAATAAGGTGAGTGTCTTCTGCGTCTTGTTCATCTCGTGTGCACCTTCATTTTCAAGCGCCTGCGCGTACGGGTTCATGCGCGTCAACATGACGTACAACACCACACCAATGCTCCATGTGTCAACCTCCTGACCGTAGCGCAGTGAACTAGAGCTGTTATCGTTGGTCATGCGTTTATACACTGCGCCAGCAATTTCGGGTGCCATATACATTGCCGTCCCGGCAACCGTCTTCCGTGGTTCAGATTCGGTAACGTTGCTTGAAAGTCCAAAATCACTTATCTTCAGGTTTCCATCGAAGTCAAACAAAAGGTTCTGTGGCTTTAGGTCCCGGTGTATGCAACCCTTGGCGTGCAGAAAAGCGATTGTATCAATGAGTGCATAGCCGACCCACAAAATTTCTGGCACTTCGAGACCATGTTTGTTAATAATGTCATGCAGCGACCGACTCGCACAGCACTCCATCGCCACATACGCGAAATTCCTATCTCGACCGGCAGCAATTAGCTTCACCACGTTGGGGTGCTGCGAGAAGTGACTCATAAGCGCCACCTCTTTGCGCAACCGCTCCCAGTCACCATCCGTCATTTGTTTCGACGATACTTTCAAGGCGCACAACTCCCCGCCACTTGACTGGGCCACGTACACTCGACCAAACCCACCTTTCCCGAGCAAACTTGTTGTTGTCAGTTGCATGTTATCACTTTCAAATACGACAGTCATGTGATCAGGCGGTTGCTGCTGCTGCTGCTGCTGACCCTCAGTGGAATTGTCCCCCTGAACGTAGCACTTTTGAATAAACGGTGTGTGCAGGCTCGAAGGAATGGAAGATATGGCGGGTGTGTAGGACAATTCACGTGGCATGGAGAGTGAGCTGCGGGGGCGCGGGGTGCGCTGACTCTCAGAACGCACGCGGTCACGACTCGCTGGTGAGACATTGAACATGACTGTGCCCCGTCCCTTCTTTTACTCAACCTACTGGCAGGCAATCCACTCTGTTGCTTCTTTTATTCTTTTTTTGTATCGTCGATTTTCGCTACCACAGAGGCTACAGGCCAAAAAAACTAAAACAAGATCGCGCAGTACAGCGTTTTCGTAATGTAGTGCTTCTCCTCGGCAGTCCTTGAACTTCGATTTCTAATGCTCGTTCTACGTGCGTTCCAGGGGTGGGGTATGTTCCTAGAGCCGTTTACTGTAATTACCCCTTCTTCGTTTATGTGTCTCCGCTACCTGCTCGCAGGAGGATTACGGAAAAAAAAAGACTTTCCAATTCTGTGCGCGCGTAATATATATATATATATATACCTGTATGCGTCCCCCGCTAGTGTGTGTTTTTTGTTTGCCTCCTATTTTTTTTTCGGTCCCTTTCCTTTATGGTACTCACCACTACCACCCCTCGTAACTCTCTAGACGGTTGCAATGAACCTCGTGTGCAGCCGACAATGATTAGGTCAGGCGCCGCCGTCGTTACACGCTAAAATGCACGGGAGGGGGAAAAAATGAAGAATGAACCGGATAATACAAAATTGATTAAAACACGACGTGCAAAATATAATGAAAAAAGTAACAGGGCATAGCGTGGCCGTTGCCAAAGTGGAGCTACAACGAACACAAAACGTAGGCCCCGGCATGCAGCAAGGGTTGAATAAGAAAATATATAAGCCCACCACTATTATACGCCTTGTGGCATATGAATGATTAAAGTTCCCCTGCGACTACTATACTTAATTCTGCTTGTATGTTTTCAACAAATGTTGCACAACACAGCTCAATCGGGAGAGTTTTCTATGCAGCCCCCACTTTACTGTCTTCTACCACTCGCTCCTGTTGCGCCATAGCGTTTTCTACCTCTGACTTAGGTTTATGTATTGGAACAGCCTCCGTTTTTACTGCGGTGTGTACGCATGCGATTCCGCCAGAGAGATTATCATACCTCACGTAACCGAATCCCGCCTCCCGAATCATCTCTGCGAGGGTCTCCTGATCGGGAAAGGCTCTAATGCTATCCACAAGGTACCTATAGCTTTCCTCATTTGCCAAAATCCGGCCGGCTTGTGGAATGAAACCGTAAGACCACACGTCGTAAGGCACGCGCAGCAGCGAGCACGTGACTTTGCTAAACTCCAGCACGCTCAGTACACCACCCACTTTCAGCACTCGATGCGCTTCTCGAAGGGCTTTCGGCCTGTCACTGAAATTCCGCAGGCCAAACGATACCGTGTAGCCATCGAACTGCATGTCATCCAACGGAAGCTCCTCCCCGCTGGCGACAATCCACTCCAAACCATCATATCCTTCCCGTGCTGCCCGGGCCTCTCCCTCGTGAACCATCTGTTCATTAATGTCCACAACCGTCACACCAACTCCTCGAAAGTCGGGAGGTGTAAGGCCTGGAAGTCCCCGTTCCAACTGGCGCACTTCATCAATTATGCGAAAGGCAATATCGCCAGTACCTCCAGCGACGTCAACGTACGATCCACCAGGGCACGGTCGTACGTAGTCACGGACAAATTCGCGCTTCCACAGGCGGTGTATGCCAAGCGAAAGAACATCGTTCATCATATCATACTTGCTGGCCACGCTGTTGAACACCTTTTTCACGTACTCGTCCCCCAGCCCCATGTTGAGGAAGCAACCACTGCGACGGAGCATCTGCGTTTAACGTTCCTCTCTGAGTAATTTTTAGTTAAGCCTACCTAAGTCCCAGATGGTAAATGGCACGGAAAGAACAATACATAACCCTGACACTATTATCACTGTTGTCAACATCACCACAAATAAACTTGTCGCATCCCCATAGCTTTTTTTTTTACCACACACACGTGTGTTCATGCAAAGTGAATGTACAAGTAACAAGGCGCTCCTATGTATAAAGAGCGTGCGTGACAACATAACCAATCGCCACCGACTGGTGTATAAAAAAGTAGTGACATATGCGTGAAGAAAAATGATGGTAAGACAGACAACGGGAGACAATGCCCATCTACCTCTCTACGAGTTTGTATATTACAGGAGCTGCACTCGGCCTGTTTCATCCCCAAGCACGAACATATCGCGGTTGCTCCACACGGTGCATGCAGTCACGAGCGCATTAGCCTCAGAGGGCAGAGCATTCAGCAGCGGAATTTCACGCTCTCCACTTTCCTCACTGGAAGAGGATGCCTCCCGAAGAAAACCACCAAAATTGCTACAATGCCCGTTTTCATACTCGTTGTCCTTTCCATCCACACCTCTATTATATGAAGATAACTGTGTGCGAGAGTTGTTCGGCTGTTTTACCAAGGAACTCCCATCATAAAGCAACAGTTTGCCGGAAGATATGTGTGGACAAGCCACAACCCCAGAGGACTCCATGAAGGAGAGACGTGGTGGCGGTAAATGAAACGTTGAGGATGAACGCTGGAAGTCCGGGCACAGACGTCGTGCCAACAGCTCCATGTCGCTCTGTCCAACGCTTACAGCTTCCACGCAGCCCGCTAACGTGTTAAGCCACACAACGTTGCGCAGGGGATATGAGTACGATGGATGGAGGCGACAGATTGACGCCGATGTCATATGTTGGGCCACGCACTCTCTGGCGCAACGCACGTCCCACAGCTGCAACGCTCCAGCCTCCGTTCCTAGAAGTATGTTCGCAGGGTTGCCTTGGCACAAGGAGGTTACGCATGCGAGTGGATCACGGCGGCCCGTATGGCGGTTGTGGGCCCCAATAGTGTATTGGCGCGTTAAGACTCCAGTACATGCCTCCGCCTTTCCGCTACGACTGTCTAACCACACGGACAACCCTGATGACAGCGCCCCCAAACTAACGTATCTGTCCATTGGCATAACATCGTTTGCGTAGGCGCTTGAACCATCCTCAACGTTTCCGTTTTCCTTCACATCCGTCAGGTTGAACCGCTGCTGGGGCTCACTCGTCTCCTCGTCAACATTCTCCAAGTCAAAGATATCCACCACTGGGGCTCTATGGTAACCGGCAATAACATGAAGTGAAGATGACAAAAATTGCAACGCTGAGAGGGCAAACCCGAGACTCGAGAAGCCTTGCGGCTCAACTGAAACTAGAGGGACTGCAGCACCAGGAATGGAAGGTACATCTAAACTCTCCATCCAACTGCTAATTGCGTAGGTAGAGAAGCGGCGCCGCTGGCATACAACGGCAAATTGCTCCTCCATGTCAAACACCACGTCTGTTACAGGGGCTAGTGCCCTTACCGCAACATTTATGCCACTCCTCTCACCCCTCGTCGCGACATACACTGGTGACGGGATCACAGTCCGGAAATCATCGACGTTCATCGAACCAAAATGTCGTTTTAAACCCTCTACTTGTGCGTGTTGAGGTAGTGCAAGTAGTCCTTGGCACCGCTGCCGCCACTTTAGTGGCACACGCACCTCGCTGTCACGGCTCAACCGACTGGGGTCGGTCAATAAACCGTCCACTCTGTAATGAATACCCACAAGACGGGGCGCCAGAATGCGCTCCACAAAGAACGGCCCCGTGCGTAGCAACGCCTCCCGTTCCCTCGCGTGCTGACACATCAAACGAATGTCATGATATGTAGCTGCTTCCCGCGGCCGCTTCCTGCTAGTCATTGCAAGTGTTAAGTGGTTGTCGCCTATCCTATCTCTCACTCCACCCCACTTATACCGGACCGCTTCCACTCCGCAGCTATGGTATATCCTACGGTAAAAGGAAGCGTCTCTCTTTAGTAAATTGCCGGTGATGGAGGCACATGTTTAAAAAGAAGTGAAGAAGAGGAAGAGAAACAGTTCGGCAAAAGGGTAGGGAGAACGTGCGGAGCGCCATTCACCTTGAACAGACAGATTCCCCCCCCCACACACACACACACAAACACGGTCCCTAAAGACACTTTCATATATTTTTTGATTCAAGGAAGAGTCGTAAACCAATAAACTGAAACATCCTACTTAGAGCACGCCCAGAGGCTGCTTAGATATTAATGATTGACAAGCAAGCATCATTCAGTGTTACAGGAGAAGAGCATACGTACAGATACAGTTTTATAAACCGTACTCACAGCTAAAAGCGACCATATCTATGCCTCTCTATATATTGGACGGCCGCCTCCTCCCTATGAACATTTTTTATAAAGGAGGGAGAGTCGTGTATGACCGCGTACCCTCAACCTTATCTATAATCACTGGGAACTTCAGTTTCCCCACAAGTACAGTTTCAAGCTATTTTTTCACATCAAAGTTTCCATTTGTAGTACTCAAGCTTCCTTGCCAGCAACCTCTCCAGGCGTTTGCTTAACCTATCACTCAAGTTGTACGCACTCGCGAAGTCGCCCACAAGCCCCTCCACAGTGTCACCCCTGTAAACATCAAAGGTACCCCTCTTGTCGTCGGGCATCCTTACATCCACGCATAACACAGGTGGTGAAGTTCTCCGCCAACGGTGAAGGGTCATTACGCGTGAACGATACGACCCCCTTCCCGCTGCATCGCAGGGGCCGTAATGGCTCTCGTCTTCTACCACTGATCCGTCCCGCTGCGTCCCGGTAGGATTCTTCACAATTCTCACAGATGAAAGGGAAGTGCTTGAATCGTCACGTCCCTCGCACTCTTGCGGCAACCTACCACGGCTACTGCTGCTACGGTTCCTCCTCTTTGAGCCGCTACGGTTCCTCCTCTTCGAGCCGCTACGGTTTCTCCTCTTCGAGCTGCTTTTCCGCGAAGGTCGCCGTGGTGTAGCGGACGAGCCTCTAGACTTCTGACGGGTTTTTTGTTTACCTCCTTTCGTTTTCGTGGTTGACCTACCCCTCCTTTGGGCACCTGCGGCCTCTGGAGAGCCCTCATCCGCCCTTCGCAACTTTCTCCCTTCGCACTTGTTGGGACTCGTAACAACCGCCAGTGCACTCCGATGCGAAGACGATCGTCTGGAACGAGCAACGGGTGTGCAGGAGTCACCTTCACAGGAATTGGCGATAGACATTCTGCTCACTACAGACACCCCGTCCAGTGTTTTACCGTTTGCACCGATGGGCAAAGGGTACAAGCCCTGGTTGCCCCGTCCCATCACCCGTTGCAGTGCATCAGTACCTGTAGATGACGAACCCAGGATGGATGACCGTCTCCTACTATCAGGACTGAGGTACACGTCGGCCGCAGTTACACCCAAGAGATCGTGGCCAGAGAGTGCGGAGCAAATATCGGATATGCCCGGCCACCCAACCGAAGGTTCACCAGCGGCAGTGCGCCGGAACGAAGAGGAAGTTGCAGCAGACGACACTGTATTTTTGCTTGATGCTCCCTGTGTGCTTTGATGTCTTCTAAGCGTTTGTATACTTGAACATATCGTATTGGGGTCACATAACCGCACACCGCAAGTGTCACCCCTTGGGACACCCTCACCATCCAATCTATTGGTGCCTGATGAAGGAGTTAAGAGGGCCTGAAGTTCCCTAACAAATACGCGTTTGAAGGCACTGTATCCCACAAGTCGCTGTCCATTTGTTTCATTTAACGATAGCTCCGAGAAAAAATTCTCTGCGAGCGGAGACCACACCTCGATACCCAGTTGCCGTAGGGCACCGTTCACACCATCGATGCCCATCTCGTTCCCGTTGACAGGCGCGTTCGCAAGCCACAACTCCTTCACGAGCTCGCAAATCGCATGGTAGCGCTCACTATTTCCCACATAGTTTTCCCACTTGGTGATGCGTTGACTTCGGGGGTTTATTTCCGGATGAAAGGTCTCATTTGGTAACCAATATTTCGGTAAACCAACATAGTGTGGTGGCACGTACCCTTCGCTAGGTTTTGGACATCGTTTGTCAAATTTCCCAGAAACGGACGTGCTGATTCTAACCCCAACGCCTCCACCGTGTCGTGGGCTCCCCCACCTTCCAACAAGTTCATGATCCCTGTTCCCTTTTGCTTTACTTCCAGGCTCATTGTTTCCATTTGAGTATTGACATGGCTCATCCTCCAACAAGCCCTTCTGGTTGTTGCTTTGGTTTTTGTCAGCAGAGACTGTGTGAAACGAGTACAAAGACTCACTAAACATACACCTACTGAAGCGTGATTTGCGCAGACGTACGTAAGCACATGCCCGTGTGAGTAAGGAGTTGATGTTCACACAAAAAAAAATCAGGTGGATACCAAGGGCAGTTCTGGTGTGGATGGATAAAGAGAAAAAACAGTAGTGACAAAATTGGTTCTTGAAGGAAAGAGGGCCGAACATGCATACGAAAACACAACACTAGTTCGCAGAAAAGCGCGTGTTTCACAATCGTCAACGCTTAATGAACTAAAGACACGCATCCCAACATTGTCTTCGTTTGTTGTGAACTTCCCCCACCACTCACACACCGGCGTGTGATTATTCTTTTACTCGCAACCGGCATTATCGCTTACTTATTTTTTCTTACTTTATATCGATTGTTTAGATGCATTAAGAGTCGGGACGCAGTTTGGTTGTGGCCGCATCGAACCGCAAAGTCTCCTTCACATTTGTTGCTGAGACTGCAGGCGCCGCCAACAATCCGCGCGCGTACATCTCAGTTAGAAATGTGACCCCGAAAAAGTACCTGCCAGACAGCTTGGGTACCCAATGAGGTGATCTACGCTATATCGTATCGAGTTCTGTAACTCTGCCAGCTCCTCAAGAACATTAATTAACTCGGCACCACACTTTGTTATCAGTGGGCCGTGTGAATGAATGACGGCAGCCAATATGCCCTGTACCAAATCGACATTCTCGCGCCGCTTCAGCCACTCCGCCACAAATGACAACAGCCCATGCAGGCAGTCCTTAATACGCTCCAGTTCCTTCTCCGTGTAAGAGCAACCCTCCACATAGTCGACCGCACGCTTGATCTCCAAGTCAACAGCCTGTGGTGAACCAAGGGAAAGGATGTACGACAAAAAAGCATCATGTTCGTTCCGCACAAGCATCTGCTGCACCGGCGTGAGCTGGGCTATCGGGGCACTCACCACCCGCGATACAAGAGCTTCCTTATCTTTTGAGTTTGAAGCTGCAACAAGGAACGTGGGACGCAATTCCTGCGTGGTTGGTAGAAAGAAGGGAACGTCGCGCTTCTTGGGTGGAAGGAGCGGTTGGTTCTTTTCCCTTATCTGCTCCAACAGGGTAAGGTCGAACCACATGGAGCGGGGCACGCCAGCTAGGCGCATGCCACCGGAAATAATCTCATCAAGCTCAGCCCATTTTACTTTTTCCCTCTCAATTTGCATTAACGCAGTATCCTTCTTGGCGTCAAAAAGCTCTACCTCCTGCTCAGCGTTTCCACCAGCACCCGCTATGTCGCCCAACATTCCATCATCATTACCATCGCTTTCACCCTCCTCCTTGATTTCATTACCTGAACCCGGGAGCCCTTTCTCACACTTCACAGCATTGTCAACAGTATCATCCTCTGCATCCTCCGCGGCGCCATGAGCTGTAGGAAAGTGCAGCTGTGGCAGTTCCTCCACGCTGCGCGCCCTCGGATCCGTTATTACCTCTGGAACAAAGCCATAACGCAAATTATTTGACCAAAGGAAGGCACCACGCTCACCGGCATGCGTAGAGACCATAAATAGAGCATCTGGGTGGAAGGCAAGTGAGATGGCCGGAGAAGCTAGGCGGTACTGCCCGACACAGGCAGAGGAGGCAAGATCCCAAACAAGTAGTGCTGCATCGCCAGATGCCGACACTACGTAACGATACGAGTCTGGCGCAAGGGCTAGGGCTGTAATGGGGCTGGTGTGGCCACTGAACGTTCGTACGGGCACGCGCAACTCTTGGGTTGTAAGCCCAATGTCGGGGTTGCAGTGGTATACACGAATGGAGAAGTGCTGCGCGGCAATAAAGAGAGACGACGGTTGATGAATACATGACTTATGCAAAGGACAATCAGTCTTCACGACGGTGCGGAGGCGACAGGTGAAGAGACTCCACAACTTAATCATCGAGTCAAGACCTGCAGTTACAACAATGTTGTTTCCACAGGCCACCTCAACGCACTCCACTGAACCACAGTGTGCCCGGTCGTCCGGCTTCAGTGAGGAGTCAAGCAACTGCCGTACGCCTTTGTTCTGAATACTGACAACAGATACATCACCGCTCGAGTACCCGATAACAGCAAAGTTCCCGCAGTCGCTCATGGCGACGGCACGTGCGATGTGCATCGACGTC
This sequence comes from Trypanosoma equiperdum, assembly GCF_001457755.1. Classification (NCBI taxonomy): domain Eukaryota; phylum Euglenozoa; class Kinetoplastea; order Trypanosomatida; family Trypanosomatidae; genus Trypanosoma; species Trypanosoma equiperdum. The sequence continues at coordinate 113,415 of NW_027124860.1, read as the reverse complement.
TTAATACCGCTCAGCTTACAATCTAGAGAACGAGTGTCCATGCGCCAGCCGCACATCTTTGACGAAGATTCATGAATAGAAACAATGCTCGCCCACTGGTAGTTCCTTGCAGTGCAGCTGGCAATAGCAACAGCAGGTGGCATCTTCATCGCCTCACGTCCCATCTGCTTCTCGCGCCCCCGTCGGCCCAACTGGCCCTGAGACAATTCCCATGACGCACGATCGGAAAATAGGTGCGTCACACGGAGCGAACGATCGGTACCGGCAGTCAGCAGCAAGTCGCTGTTATAAAACTTAGCCTCTGTGCAGCTCCCCATATGACCCCGACGCTCACGCACCAGCACGCCAAGACCGTCTACAGTGTCAAACCTAAACTGCATCAATGCATTGTCAGCTCCAGCTGTAACAATGGTGGCAGTTTCTGTTGGCAGAACAACTATGGAGTGAACGGTATTGGTGTGTGGGGACTCCAGCACCTCCGTCTCAGTTTTCACTTGCTTGCCACGCGTCAGAAGACCGTCAAGGCAGCCATTTTCAAGGTCCCACATCGCCACCTCGCCGGAGCTAGACCCGGCGACGAGGACATCCTTGTCGGTTCGGAACGCCAGCGCAGTCACGGCACCTCTCTCCTCCTGGTCAAATGACATGATATCCTCGTTAGTAGCCATGTTGAGAACAACTACACGGCCGTTGCTTGTGCCATATGCGATGATGTCCTTGAAGTTACTTGCCGCTAGAGCCGTGATCTGCGCACCAGGCTCTCGCTTTTCGCGCCACAGGCAGACACCGCTTTTGAAATTGTATAACTGCAGTGATCCCTGTGCAGTCGCCAAAAGAAGTTTGTTGTTGTATCCGGCAGGGGTAATCATCGCGCGTGTCTCCTCACTACCATCAACAAGAAACTCTGTGAGCATGTTCCCGCTCTTTATCTCCCGTACCACTACGCGTTTATCGTTACCCACACAGAAAAGAATATCATCCACAGCAAGAATGTGATCCACTCTGCTCTGCGTAACGTCGTTGTGCATGCAGTTCCAGAGCGGCTTGTGATGCACAAATGCATGAATCCGAGGCCCTTCGGCAACAAAACGATACTTCCCTGCCTGTGTTACAGCCCTCACCCTCTTCTCAAAGTGCGGCCCACCGCGAAGCATTGTAAGTTCTTTCCCCCGAAACAACTGAAATGTGCGTCCTGTGGCAACCATCAACTGCGGTGCGCCGTATAACATTGTGCTACTGACTGGCAGCTCACCACATACGCTTCCGACCACACGAAATGGGGAGAAGCTCTCCATCCACTGAGAGGGGAATATCGAAATAGTGGCCCCAACAACTAGCCCCGCAAGGTAAAAAAGGGATAACGGAGACGAAACCAAATAAAAGAGACCGCAAACGCCACGCAAATATCCCTTCCTTTGGCGCAACTAACCGCACCCGCACGATCCTTTCGGCTTTCTTAGTGGTTTCTTCCTTCCTTCCTTCCTTTTTTTTTATTTGGTGCAACAGGATCAAAAGTACGCATGCAGAGGGGAGCAGAAAACGTGTGGATGCGAAGCACAACCAACAAGCGCATCTTCCTACGAGGAGAAGCCAAACAAGTAGCCGTATTTAATGACACTTCAATACCCTTCCCACACTGTTTTCGCATAAACCAGGTCTCCTCTCCCTCTACCGTACACCACATAGTTACTAGACGGGAAACACGCTCACATAAAATAGTTAAATAAGTAAATCACTTGTAACCACCGCCATTGCCTCTTTCCCTTACCTCTCACCATCCCCACACGAAGGAAGGAGCAGATATGGACGGACCAAATATATATATATATATATATATACAAACATATTTGTATATGTATCGAACGTAGGAGACACGTCAGGAGGGAAAGGGAAGAAAACATGTCACATTCACTTCCCTCTGCCATTTTCACAATAACGACACGCAAATGAAACAAAAAAGGGGGAACAGATAAGGATAAAAGAAAACAAAAGGGACAAATTGGTCCCAACAGCGGCATTCTTTCACTTCAACTCCTCTCTGACAGTGAATAATAGAAACTATCCGTGTTATCACTCACATGATCACATTTTTTTTTCCTCTCACACACCTCGCCAAAGACTCCCCCAACAGAAGCATACAGCAGAGAATATGAAGAGACGAAAGGAATAACACAGGCAAGAATGGTGCCGCTGCAAGGGTCTTTAAAGTAAAAAAAAATTAATTTAAATTAAAAACACCAGAAACGCTAAGTTCCCGAGGATAACATAGAACTCAGCAACTATGCTTGAGATGTGGTTAAAGAACCGAGGAGGGAGGACTCCCCCGTTTGAAAACCAGCATATCAATTGAAAAATAAAAAAATACAGGAAACAAAAAAAAGCTATGGCACTCTAGTAATACAAAAGCCAAAAGGCAAGAAGGGAGAGGGTAACAAGAGGAAAAAAAACACAAAGAATAGAGGTACGATTATAGGCCCATGT